>NC_069502.1:941427301-941727301 GCF_027579735.1 Bombina bombina | reverse complement strand
GAATGGTTCTACCTCAGCATCTGCTGTACCGTACATCAGACCAAAATTTGATAGACGCTGCCAATACACATCAATACGTGGAAAACTTAAGAAAGCACCTGCAATATGCCTTTGCATTTGCTCAAAGGAATTTAGAAAGAGCCGCAACTGCCACTAAGACCTATTATGATCTCAAAACATCCAAAAAGGAATATGAAATAAATGATAAAGTTTATCTTTATAACTTTGGAAGATATCAGGTTAGGGAGAAGAAATTTCTTCCCTCATGGAAAGGTCCTTTCGTCATTACTGACAAAATATCTCCAGTGGCCTATAAAATACGGATCCCCAAAAATGAAAGTTTCATAGATAAATGGGTCCATATCAATCAATTGCGAGCGTGTCATCCCAGATCCCAACTACAAGTCATAGAGGGAGAATGAAGTGTCATATCCCCAAATGAACTAAAGACATACTATAGTTTAAAGATGCCTAACTGATAAACATGAAGGTTCAAAATTGACAGACTATCTACATAGAAGACTGTCCATGATGTGTACGGTCAACATCCTCACCAAATACCACTAACCTTGATCCAATTCAAATACATGTGTCCTACATATTTTTGAATTGGAAAGGGGGATTTATGTCAAGGTATTTGAAATATTATTAAATAATATATAGAAATATATTTAACTTTATCTAATAAATCTGTGGATGTGAACATGGTCTGTAGGACAAAGGATTAGATCTCCCCCACTCCAATTGCACAGGAGACATTCTTGGCTGAAAGGAGAACAAAGGATTATCTCTGGCAGATCTCACACACTCAATATGTTAAATTATGCAATTGTATAATTTAGCAAGGAACTAAAATATAACAGTTTCAGGATACAGGCAAATATATGGAGACGAAATGTCTGAATTACCCTTTTGGAACTGATCAAAATCATGGAGAGGCAGCTTTTATGCACATGGTGTTAATTTTTAAATCCACATCTGCACTGCTGGCTAAACAGGAAATATGCTGCATTAAGACTTTTACAACTACTCGTGGATTGACCCCATGTGGTGAGTATGAGACAAAAAGTCTGGCAACTGAAGTTACTGAAAAGTTAGAATGTTAGGATAATACAGTGAAGGCCCATGACTTACATTATGATTTCAAAACAACTGTATATATTTTAATGGATATGAGATGTATATATATATATATATATGTGTATATATATGTGTATGTTTTGAAAGCATGAATATCTTAGCCTCTGTGTGTTTAAGAACATGAATAGATGTTTATGGACCTGAAGAGAAGTGATTATTAACATTTATTTTTATTTCAGATCTACATAGACAGGATTCACTTGGAATACAGTACAATACTGAATTAAAAATAAGCTATTATTCACATATAAATGCCAGGATACCGATAACATTGTAATGCATTTTAAACTAATAATTAGCAGTATTAAATTACCTAAATAAAATAAAATGTTAATAATATAACATATTTGGTATCAGAATAATCAGAAAAAAATAACCTAATATTAACCATCTGTAATTGGGGTTATATATGATTAATGCAGAGAGTGTGATCTGATTAAATAACCATTTTATGAAAGAAATTTTTTTTTTTAACTTGCTTAAAAATGTTAGAGATGGTCTTGTTGTATTTGTTTGTTTGTACGTCTGCTGCCACCTAGTGTTATGATGCGGAATTGCAACCATGAGATGATTGGTTGTTGCAAAGAATGCATTTCCTTGACAACACATTTACCAAATAAACCAATCCATGTTCAGTTGCAAAGAACTAATCCAAGACAAGGCCGTGGGCGTTTCCAATATTCACCAATGACTGATAAATAATCAAAAAGGGGAGGGGTGAGATGAGATGATTTAACCCCAGCATAGAGACTAAGAAAGGGTTGTGTTATTTTGATCCAGAAAGGAGTAACTGCGGCAGTTATTAATCAAAAGCACACACCTACCATATGGACTCCATATGCTTTACCCCAATTTTGAATTTCTGAGGTGAATTGGATCTGTTGCAAAACATTGGGAACCGGATTGCTGTTTATTTGGGTGATGTATATAAAAGTTTTATTATAAGATAAGTTATATGCATAGTCAATTTGTATTTAATAGATTTAAAGAAACAGTGTGTTTTAGTTAGCATTTCACAGCCTATATATATATTGTTTAAATCTGCGTCTGATTGACCAAGTAACTCATCTATGCAAGTTCTGATATTGTCAGTTAATTTTGTATTAGGATAAATTGCAGTTAAATAGCAGAATATATATATTATCCTATTGTTTTATAAACACTGTTTAGAATTGTATTGCTTGGATGTTAAAGGTTTTTAGTCCCATTGTGTTAAATAAATAAAAGGCTGAATTGTGAAGGTATATTTTTCTGGGTTTTGTAAGAAGGATAGCATATCTTAAGAGTTGGTTTTAACGCATATAAATTTTGTTTCATTTCCTTTTATTGCAAATATACTTCAATATGTTTATGGATATTAACTAAATAAAAGAATTCAGATATTTATATTAATTGTATGGTCTAGTAGGTGCATGGTTGATAAGGGTTTCTATTTCTTTGTATTGTGTTTATAACCCTGCCATAAACTTATATATATTATTTGGATAGCACTGCTAAGATTTTCATAAATATACTGACAACTTATACCCACCGAACAAAGCTGAGATTCAATGGACCGTCCCAAAAGACAGACATAGTATTCATAGCTAGTACATTACAACTCATTGCCTAAATATATGGACGAAAGAGCAAAACAATCTAACGTTAATGCTTATTCCTCATATTATGTTCTGGTACAAACATAAAATAATTTTAAAGAGATATAAATTTCCATGAATGGTTTAGTGAATGTTAAAGAGAACTGTGCTTTCTACTTATACTTACATTGTTCAAAACTTTGACATTTCTGTTCTAGAAAAGCCAAAGGAACAAATACTTCTGGTATTCGCCACACCCCTCTGAATGTGTGTGCCTGAGCATACACAGATATGGGCTCCAGATTTGCCATATGTATCCTCCCATCCAATCAAGAGCTATAATTGAATGGGAACGAACATCTGGAGGTCAGTGAACAATGCTGGAATAAGCAGTTGCCTACAATGTTTTGCAGAAGAGGAAAGCCAGCAATTGTTCACTCTATTAACTAAAAACTCAATTTCAGTATATTTATGTTCCTTTAATAGATATGAGAGTTCCATGGTATTGAAATTTTGCAATACTTCTAATGGTCTCAACTCGTCTCCTCAGTTACAAACAAAATACACAAAAGGCATATCTCTGTATGGTAAATTTTCAGTTCCAAAATCAAAAAGTGCATTGGGTCATGAAAACTACATCCAAAGACCACCAAATAAAAAAAAAACTAACTCTTCAAAACAGGAATCACCAACTGCTGGCGCTCTGGTCTACTTTTTATGTCTGCAGGAAAAAGTGGTATTAACAATGTGGACATTGTTGTTAGGAAATATATTATTTGTGGCTCTTTATAGCTATAACATTTACAGGCACCCTTAGGGCTTCTAAAATATTGTGGCCCTCGTGTTAGGAAGTTGGCCATCACTACTTTAAATATTCTACATAATGGTCTCTGTTCCATCAATTGCTATTTAATTAATATACAAAGTCTATAAGTAGTGCACTGAAGTATAAAATATACCAACAGGTTTTCATCTACTGTATTTGGAAACTATACAAGTAGGATACTCAACGTGAAGCAGTCATACTTTAGAGATTTTAGACACAGAATGTGCCAGTCTACTTCTTAAAATCTGCCAAGTACAGCAACATGTACAGTACAGTGTAAACAATAGTTACCGGATGCTGAATGGTTCTCTGAAGTTCTGTACTAGACATTTTCCTAATGAAAGAAAACAAGTCAGAAATATATTAACATGTAACCATCATATTTAATAAATGATAGTTTTCATTAGCTTAATACAGACCCGTACCTTTAAACTATTAGGTATAACGTTTGCTTATCTAAAGGGTCACACATTTTATTTTGGCTTGGAGGCCACAGAGGAGCAAGTGTTACATATAACTAAAACATAAAAATATACACTAACTTCTAGGGTATACAAACCCCAAGACCGGCTTCTAGAATTTTACCGAGGCTGCTAATTTGTATAGTTTATTCTACTAATGTCTCTATTTATATATGAAAGCTAAGTATTTTTAGTCTACATGATAAGCGTCAAGCGCAGAAACATCACAAAAAAACTGCGACATGTTAATAAATATAAAACACCGTCACAGTACACAACGTATCGATTATATCTGAACCCCCGATGCATTTATATTAAAGCATCGATGTATTTCTGCTCCTCACCTTTGGTCCAGTGACAGTGAGTCTCTTACACTAACTCTGTATTTTAGTTTCGATTCCGGATAAAGTTAGTCACGCCCAGTCCTGTTATTCCCCATATGCTATTGGTTGTTTGAATCTTACATCACCAAAATAGCTGCATTTGACCAATCGTGTATGTTTAAGATTTGCAAATCGCTATCTGTTCTTCATCTTCACATTTGACCAAGAATCAACCTAGATAACGTGACCGTGGCGCGTCACGGTTATCAAGTTTAGAGACGCACGATTACATAATTATTACATTTTCACTGATTTATTCTTATGATTTAACGTATCATTTAAAAGTAAAATGTTATGTTTCTAAATTGTTCAGAAATCTTTCTACTAATACAGGCATGTAAATTGTGTGCGTTTTTAATAAACGAAATGTATTCTAGTAGTGCCACTGCCTTATTATTACCAACTAGAATGCGGAAATTATATGTCAGTTTGGTGTATTATTTCAGCTGACGTATCATTACCTTCTTTTTTAGGTAATAGCCACACATTTATGAGTAATATATGTGGAGGAGCAGTTAACTGTTTTGTTTTTTCCCCCTCACTTGTTTGTGGCATAAGCCACATATTTTGGGGTAACTATAATGGAAAAAGCAACTTTAAAAATTATGATTCTGAAAGGGCGCTAAGGAGATCTTAAAGGGACACTGAACCCAAATTTATTCTTTCGTGATTCAGATAGAGCATGACATTTTAAGCAACTTTCTAATTTACTCCTATTATCAATTTTTCTTCATTCTCTTGGTATCTTTATTTGAAATGCAAGAATGTAAGTTTAGATGCCAGCCCATTTTTGGTAAACAACCTGGGTTGTTCTTGCTGATTGGATTATAAACACAATTTGTAAATAATTGTCAAATTAGCACATTATTAAAACATGGATAACAGACTGTTTTGTTTCAGTGTGTGCTGCTTTCCATGATCTTAAAAAAAGATACATATAATGTTAAAGGGAAGCCTTCACAGAGCACTTTGGTGAGCAAAATAAATTGGAAAATAAACATCTTTTTGTTTTACATATAGATGTTCAATGGATATGTTCTTGTCAGCTTTTTGTAGTTATGCTGCATCACTTTCAAGTAATTTATTATGGGCTAGATTACAAGTGGAGCGCTAATTTATTGTACGCCAACAAACGGGCAAATTCACCCGTTTATGGCGCGCAATAAATAACCAGCCATTACAAGTGGCTGGTTATTTCTACCACAAGTTTGTGGTAGCAATTAGCGCTCCAAAAATTAACCAGAGGTCAGAACTCTGGTTAATTTTTTAAATGTGCCCCCCCCCCCAAAAAAAAAAATACATTGTGTAGTGGCTATAAACAATTACAAAATATTAGCATCTTTTTAACCCTTTCATGACCGGGTTATAAAGTCTACATCGGAACAACGTTTCGATGTAGACAAAAGCACGGTCGCGAGATTTCAATGATGGAATTGGGTCTGGGGGGCGTCCCTATGATGCTAGGAACGCCCTCCAGACCACGATCAAATCCTGCAAGCGCAGTAGGCTTCAGGACAGCCGTTGGCTATGACGTTGTATTCCGTCATAACGGCTTTAAAGCCCAGCGCCGTTGTGACGGAATACAACGGCAGGAAAAGGTTAAAAAAAAAAACAGCAATAAGCAGTTTTTAGGGTTTATAAGTTGCAGGTGTGGGGTGTTAAAAAAAGGCACTGAAAAGTGCCTTTACATTGCAGTCTATGAGAACTGTGTGTTCCCTGTAAATATATATGTATACGCATATACATATATATTTAAAATTTGCTGCCCATCGCTGTGCGACTTACCCCCTTTGCTGCGCTTAGGTTCTGTGCTGGGTATGATGGTATCGGAATGAGGCTCCCATTGGAGCCTATGGAAGAGCGCAATGCTTCCGTGCAATGCAAATGCAAGGTGCGTTCGCATTGCACCTAACTCGTAATACCAGCACACATTTGCGTGTGCTAGTATTACAAAGTGGAGCACAAATATCGAGCTCCACTTGTAATCTTGCCCTTTACAGGTAACCTGTCCCTTTAACAAATTAGGGCTTCTTATGTAAAGCCACTTAATGTTTGGAGCTGCAGACAGTGAAACATAGTCCTCAGATATGAGCCTACATACATTATATTAGAATTATATGTACACAATATGTTATATTTACATATCATTGTTTGTTTATTAACACATATCAAACATAGATAAAATATAATTGAATTGCCCCCTTAAAACGACAGTAAGCATATTGTTTTCAAACCTGTCCTCAGGTCTCCCCAACAGGCCAGGTTTTCTGTATTACCTTGGATGAGCCCAGGTAAAATAACTATGTGTACTAATCAGCTGATTATTTGACCTGTGCTCCAGATATCCTCAAAACTGGGCCTGTTAGGGAGCCCTGAGAACAGGTTTGAAAACCAGTGGCCGCCCTAGATCAATACCTTGAGTTGTTGATTTTAAGAATATTTATAATTTTGGTGGTCGGTTTTGAGAATTTGGGCAGTTCTGCTATATATATATATATATATATATATATATAGTTGCCATAGGTAAATAATAAAAAACAAAGGTACTATTTTCATTTAAACGGAGTGATAACAAAAATATTATAAATTCTCCTGTACTTTGCACAAGTTTGTTTCTGAAATTCTCAGTAGTGAATGGGTTAACCTTTTAAAGCCGTTATGCTGTTCTATTCCGTCATAATTAGACTGGGCTTTAAAGCCGTTATGACGGAATAGAACGTCATACCTAACGGCTGTCCTGAAGCCTTCTGTGCTGTCAGGATTTGATCGCGGTCTGGAGGGTGTTCCTAGGGTTGTAGGGACGCCCCCCAGACGCAATCCAATAATTGAAATCTCGCGATCGTGTGCACGATCGCGTGGTTTCAATTTGTCTACTTCGGAACAGTTGTTCCAATGTAGGCACTTTAGCCCTGGCACAAAAGGGTTAATATATTCTGTTGATATGCAAAGAATATAGTTTTTTGTTTTTTTCTGCACAAAAATGGACCCACTTGGACTAATGAGCCAATGATAGCAATTATTTCATTTGATACACAGTTTTAAATATCTCTTTGCCTCCAAAATCTTGAAGTGAGTTCTCTTTTTGTAAGGTAAATACACAATATATATTGGTCCCACACAGAAAAGATAAGAATAAATCATTTACAGTCCATGCTTACTTTTTTTTCAGAAGTGTGGTACTGGTATTGTGAAAGGGGGAAACAAGAAAACACTGAAGTTGGGAAACAGATAAAAAAAAAAAATGTAGAATGTAAAAAGCAGCCTCTTTCTGATCAACACCAGCTACTAGAAAGGTGGAGCTTAAATGCATTAATTACACAAAGTTTGTATAAGGAACTTGTAAAATGACTTCTAAAAAGAAGAGTGCAAAAAAAGCTGAAAGGTCAGTGGTTTTTTGTTTTTAATGGCATCAACATTTTGCTCTTTTATAAATCTGTTGATTTGGAAACATCCATTTGTTAAGAATATCTGGTGTTTTATCTTGTATGTTTTAAGGTGCTATTGGATTCCAAGGAGGTTTAAAGGGACCGTAAAGCCAAAATTAAACTTTTGTGATTTAGATAGAGCATTACATTTTAAACAACTTTCCAATTTACTTCTGTTATCAGATTTTCTTTGTTCTCTTGGTAATTTTTATTGAAGACTAAAACTAGGTATGCTCGTATGAGCTCAGGAGTGTGTATGTTTGGGTTTTTTTAGTACTCTGTGGCAGCAGTGTTTTGCAACATTGTGTAACAAAGAATGCTGTGAAACACTGCAGCCATAGAGTACTAAAGTCACGTGCACACTCCTGAGCTCTTATAAGCCTACCTAGTTTCACTCTTCAATAAAAAATACCAAGAGAACAACGCAAATATGATAACAGAAGTAAATTGCATGCTCTCTCACTGGTTGTCAAACCTTTCCTCAGGCCTCTCCAGCAGGCCAGGTTTTCTGTATTACCTTGGATGAGAGCAGGTATAATAACCATGTGTTCTAATCAGCTGATTATTTCACCTGTGCTGTGCTCCAGTTCAAATATCCTCAAAATCTGGCCTGTTAGAGAGGCCTGAGGACAGGTTTGAAAACCAATGCTCTATCTGAATCAGTAAAGTTTAATTTAGGCTTTACTGTCCCTTTTAAATAAAGTTTAGCTTTTTTTTTTTTTTTAAATGGATGCTTCTTGAAAACGATCATGTGCAGATAGAATACTACCCCCCCCCCCCAAATAAATAAATATTAAAGGAATATTCTGGACAAAATACACAGATGCATGTCAATTCTGAAGACATGCATTTTTTTTTTCTTCAATATACTTGTATTACAAATATGCTTCTAATAAACGGTGTTGCTGTTTTCAGTGAGAGCTTTTACTGTGTGAGTGGATTGAAGCATATCTACATATACTGCGTGCACCAGTGTGTCTACTCAGAGAACCAATAATGCCTTGCAATGCTTTGGAGAATACACTGTTTTTATGAAACAAGACACTGTCACTCTCTCAGCAGACACATTGTTTAAAATGCTGATGCGTTAAGTATACTTAGATATGCTTCACATGCACAGTGAAAGCTTTGAGTGAAGCTTTTACTAGAATCATATTTGCTAATACATGCGTATTGCAGAATGCTTATACTCAGCGAGGATATCCCTTACCACTACTCTAAGCTAGTATGATCATGAAAGGCAAACGGAACACAAACTATATTTGTACCCCTTGCAGATCGAGCACAGCTTAAGGGACAGACTGTAAAGTCAGAATTAAACTATCATAATTCAGATAGCACATGTAATTTGAAACCACCTTTCACTTTAGTAGTCTTAGACCACTTGTCTTTTTTGTAAAAAAAATAAAAAATAATATGCTATGAGACACAGCCTAACGCTCCTAGACAGGCCAAAAACTAAATCTGTAACCTGTTGCAAATGCCTAAACCAGCTACTGGTTTGCATCGCTTACAGATTGTGCTTTTTGGCTACTCTAGGGGGTGTAGGGGGTTTACTTAAAACAATTACACCAGACTTTCTATGCCATTAATCAGAAGTCCCAGGTATACTGGTCAATTGATTTGATAGAGCATGACATTTTAAACAATTCTGTTATCTGCTTAGTACTTTTTGCATCCTTTGTTAAAGTGTAATCGTATGTGAGCTCAGGACCGTGTACTTGTCTTTAGCCATCTGGCAGCAGTGTTTGAAGCAATGTTTGTAGCAATGTTATACATAGTTGCAAACACTGCTGCCATAGACTGCTAAAGAGCTGTGTAAGCTTCTATGCTCCTATCTAGATTTACTCAGACAAGCACATTTTTATAATCTAAGTAAATTGGAAAGTTGTTTAAAATTGCATGCTCTATATGAATCATTCAAATTTAATTTTGACTTTATTGTCCCTTTAATTCTGTTTGACGAGTGTGGTGTTTTTCATAGTGAGTTAATGCATCCACTAGTATCACACTTTGTATAGCTTGTTGCTCAAGCTATGCAGTACGAGATTTAGTGTGTGATTTATTTTTATTTTTTTGATGATGGCAGGATGCAAATGTGCACTTTCAATTTTTGAGGCACAGTATATTTAGTTGATCCCTCTACTATTCTCATATAAAGCATTAAAGGGACATTAAACACTTTGAGATGGTAATATAAAATGATAAATTGTATATAATAAAACAACTCTGCAATTTATTTATTTTGTCCTCTTTGCCTGTAATTCCATTTTGAAATTGTGAGCTTTTCAGTTCCTGTTAGAAATTGAAGTGCAGAACACTGTTAAATCCAGCACAACCATTGGCTGCACACTCTAGTGACCTATTTATAACTGTCTCTAATTGGCCACAGCAGAGAAGGTAACACAAGTTACAACATGGCAGCTCCCAGTGTTTTATAGACACTAAAACTTTACACTAACTTTGTCACTTTTTAAACAACTAATGAAACTTTAAAAAATACATCTACATGTTAGTCATGGACTAATCTTTTCTTTGATTGCATCATTCTATCTAGCGTGTATTTAGTGTTTAATGTCCCTTTAATATTAATCATGTGGGATACTCCCTGACTGGATCTTCCATCTTGCCATACTTATTTTTATTTTTTATTCAATTTTGAATTTACATCCTGGAACAGTGATTATTGTTGAAAGCTGTCTTGCTTCTCTAAGTGAGTGGATCTTGCTGGATGAAATTCTGGACATTATGGACTAAACTCTTGAATTTCTTTAGCAGGGAGCGCATACCCCAAGTTTTTCTACAGCTTCGCAATGCAAGTGAGAGATGTGCACACAGTAGCCTTGGCAGTCAGCACGATGAAAAGCAATTACCTGATGTCTCCAGACCTGCAGAGTCCTATATGCAAATTGTTTGGTAAGAAATCATTAGTGTGAAAAATGACTAACTGAACTGATAAACAATAAAGATTTAAAGGGTTGTGAAAACTGTGTTCATATTGTATTTTACAGGCTTGGAAAGCAAATCAAGCAACAGCTAACAGATGTAAAGACTGATTTACGGTTAAGTAAGTAATAATGGTTAGAAACATTTTATTATTAATCAGTTGGTTAAAGGGGAAGTCTAGTAAAAAATAAACTTTCATGATTCAGATAGGGTATGTAATTTTAAACAACATTCCAATTTACTTTTAAGATCCATTTTGCTTTGTTCTCTTGATATTCTTAGTTGAAAGCTGAATTAGGTAGGTTCTTATGCTAATTTCTTAGCCCTTGAAAGCTGCCTCTTATCAATGCATTTTGACAGTTTTTCACAACTAGAGGGCATTATTTCATGTATACCATATAGATAACATTGTGCTCACGCACGTTGAGTTACCTAGGAGTCAGCACTGATTGGTTAAAATGTAAGTCTGTCAAAAGAACTGAGATAAGGGGGTAGTCTGCTGAGGCTTAGATACAAGGTAATCACAGAGGTAAAAAGTATATTAATATAACAGTGTTGGTTATGCAAAACTGGGCAATGGGTAATAAAGGGATTATCTATCTTTTTAAACAATAAAAATTCTGTCCCTTTAAATTAGTTGGTCAATTTCTACACTATGGTACATTGTCTTGCATTAGTCTTCAGAGTATTTTTAAATGTTTCCAGATTATGTATTTTTATAACCTGTAGTTATAATGGATGTTATGAGGTGGACCTCTGGGGCCCCCTGCGTTTTTAGGAATGTTGAAAAGAAATGCCTTATCTGACTAATATATCCCTTATCCAGTAATGAAACTCAGAGGATCTTCTATAATTTAAATAGGTGGTTACCTTTTTGTTTGTAGCTGGAACCAATGTAACAAGAGGTGTTCTATAAGCAGCAGTCAGGAACAGACCATAGTCATTACCAAAGGAGTCAAGTGCAGGGGTTTTAGCATAAACCAGGCATCAAAATAATAGGAGCAGTAATAGAATAGACAGTCCAGAACTCTTAATACAGCAAAGGGGTAGTACAAAAACCCAATTAAAAACACAATCAGGGGTCATAACAAGAGGGAAGATCTGGAACAAAAATGCCAGGGTCGTCTTACAGAAATAACCATTAACCAAGTGCAGAGTGATGTTCTCTGTGACATTTTACAGTTGGGTAATGCAGCACTCTTTTAGAAACAATTAAATGGTATAAATAGAATAGCTATTCTTAGTGCAGGTCACCATAACAGCCTTAGCGCTATCCTTACTGCTAAATCCTTTCTCAAAGACTCATATCTAGCAAGAGACAGCACACCTAAGACCTCCAATCTCACTAAACCTCCTCTTATTAGTGCGACCCATACCAGGGGAAGATAAATGTCCTGGGGCTTAACATATACTCACCTTGACTGGGAATAATACTATTTATTTATTTTTGGCTAGCCTTTCTCTAGACAGGGGTTCTCTCTGTAGAGACACCATAATAGATGAACCCTCTCACTGTAAACACCCTCTGATGAGAGTTTAGCAACTGAGGGCTTTATTCAAAAAGAGATGCTACATATTTTGAAGCAGGTTTACTTAAAGGGACAGTGTAGTCGGCATAAAACTTTCATTATTCAGATAGGGCATGTCATTTTAAACAACTTTTAAAATTTTATTTTTATCATCAAATTTGCATTGATCTTTTGGTATTCTTAGTTGAAAGCTAAAATTCAGGTAGGCTCATATGCTAATTTCTAATCCCTTGAAAGCTGCCTCTTATCTCAATGTATTTGACTGTTTCCACAGTTAAAGGGCGTTAGTTCTTGTGTGCCATATAGATAACATTGTGCTCACGCCCGTGGAGTTACTTATGAGAGGCACTGATTGGCTAAAATGCAAGTCTGTCAAAAGAACTGAAATAAGGGGCAGTCTGCAGAGGTTTAGAAACAAGGTAATCACAGAGGTAAAACGTATATTAATAAAACTGTTGGTTATGCAAAACTGGGGAATGGCTAATAAAGAGATTGGTCTATCTTTTTAAACCAAAAAAATTCTGGAGTAAACTGTCCCTTTAAATCTGCGTCGTATTTTCAGGCATATTAAAAAACAATAAATAATAGAGAGAAGCGCTCAACCTGGGAACGAACAATAGCATTATAGCTTGCTCTATGGCTAGTTACCACCCAAGAAGCAGCCTCTTTTTGCTCAACATGTGCGTTTCACAGAGAAGAACTTTACTGAAGCATATCAGTCTGATCCTGACTTAACAGTACAGTCCAGCCCCGAAATACCAGGCAATCCCTCTCTGAACAAGAGAAACGGCAAAACCCCAGACGTATGTTTCATCCTATTGTGGGCCTCGTCAGACGTATGTCTGGGGTTTTGCTGTTTCTCTTGTTCAGAGAGGGATTACCTGGTATTTCGGGGCTGGACTGTACTGTTAAGTCAGGATCAGACTGATATGCTTCAGTAAAGTTCTTCTCTGTGAAACGCACATGTTTTTATTTATTTTTTATTTTAAATCTAATTTAACTTAAAGGGCCATTAAACATAGTTCAACAAGAACTTAACAAGAGTCATTATAGAAAGGCGCATATCAAATGCAAAAGATATCACAACAGTGTCCATCCTTAGATAAAAGTTATACAGTTTATTGAAAAATATTTAAAGGGACAGTCAACTCCAAAAACGATAGATAATCCCTTTTTATTACCCATTCCCCAGTTTTGCACAGTCAACATGGTTACATTAATATACTTTTAATCTTTTTGATTACCTTGTATCTAAGCATCTTCTGGCAGCCCCCCGATCACATGACTTTTTATTTATTATCTATTGACTTGCATTTTAGCTGTGTTGTGCAGAACCCACAGGCGTGAGCACAATGTTATCTATATGGCCCACATGAACTAGCAGTATCCTGTTGTGAAAAGTAAATAAAAAATGCATGTGATAAGAGGCTGTCTGTAGTAGCTTAGAAACGGGCAGAAATTTAGAGGTTTAAATGTTATAAAGAATATTAATATAACAATGTTGGTTGTGCAAAGCTAGGGAATGGGTAGTAAAGGCGTTATCTATCTTTTTAAACTAGAACAATTTTAGTGTTGACTGTCCCTTCAATTTTGACTATACTATCCCTTTCTTTCATGTGTAACTGTTGCCACCAATCAGCAAGCGCTACCCAGGAAAATGGGCTGGCTCCTAAGCTTAAATTCTTGCTTTTCAAATAAAGATACCAACAGAACCAAGAAAAATTGATAATAGGAGTAAATTAGAAAGTTGCTTAAAATTGCCTGCTCTATCTGAATCATGAAAGGTTAATTTTGACTAGATTACCCTTTAAAATCCCCACATATCCACAAAATTTAATATGGACTACAAATATCAGAGCATACAATTGCTACTGATTGGTGGCTGCACATCATTGACACATGGCATTGGCTTACCAGATCCACTATTTTGGCATTGCTGTTACTTTATCAAAGGATAACATGAGAATGAAGCAAATTTGATAATAGAAGAAAATTGCAAAGTTGTTTAACCCTTTATCCCAACATTGCTTGCCCATCCTACCGCATAATGTAGATCTATGTCAATAATGCTGGAAGCACAAACAGTCTTGGTTGTAAAGTGAAACATGTAGTGTAAATGTAAATAATTTCAGTGAAAACGTGTGTTTTTTTGTTTTTTTTTTTTGTTTTTTTTTAAATGTATTTTGCACATGGTGGCACCAAAATTGGCCTAGATCAATACTTTTGAGCTGTCTACTTAAGAAAAAAGAAAATATATATATATATATATATATATATATATATATATATATATATATATATATATATATATATATATATATATATATATATATATATATATATATATTGCATGCTCTTTCTAAATCATGAAAGAAAACATATGAACATATGGGTTTCATGTCCCTTTAAATGATGTCTTGGAAAACTGGTCAACTTGGTAAACATCTGATTTTAGTTTAAAGGATTGTAACAGAAACTCTTGCCAGATAACAAAATGCTGATTATGAGATCTAGAAATCCAGGCCCTTTAAAATATGTTTAAAACATACTTTTTACTTTAATGCTACAAATTATGCTTATAGATTCCTTCATTATTCAGTAAATATAAAAATGTCTTGATCCAGTGGCGGCTGGTGAAATTTAAAGATGGTGGGGCGCTTGACCCCACCCCTTTGAATAAAGCCACACCATCAGATGGCACTACCAATTCATTAATTAAATAAAAGGTAGACAGAAACACAGAAAAGCACTCGGGGGGGGGGGGGGGGGGAGAGAGAGACGAGGGGAGAGAGAGACGAGGGGAGAGGGAGAGAGAGACGAGGGAGAGAGACACAGAGGGTTAGAGCGAAAGAGAGACACAATCGCACACAGAAGGTTAGAGAGAGAGAGACACGCTATCACACACAGAGGGTTAGAGAGAGAGAGACACAATCATACACAGAGGGTTAGAGAGAGAAAGAGACACAATCTCACACAGAGGGTTAGAGAGAGAGAAAGAGAGAGAGAGAGACACAATCACACACAGAGGGTTAGAGAGAGAGAAAGAGAGACCCAATCTCACACAGAGGGTTAGAGAGAGAGAGAGAGAGAGAGAGAGAGAAATAGAGAGAGAGAGAAAGAGAGACACAATCACACACAGAGGGTTAGAGAAAGAGAGAGAGACACAATCACACACAGAGGGTTAGAGAGACACATAAGGTAGTGGGTGTAAAGTTTGAGTAAACAAAATACAAAAACAATCCTTAAACTGCTGTAAAAGAGTAAAAAAAAAAAACACATTCATTAAATTATCATTTTCACTAACCGAATCCCTTTCAGTAAAATCTAAGGTTGCAGCACTTAAATTGCAATTTTTTTTTTTTAAACAAATTAAAAAATATAGATTTTTGTTCACATGAGAGGTGAAGCCCTGCCTCTAGTGACTGCACATCACTGGTATGTATGTATGCATGCCGCATACATACATACATACATACATACATTTTTTTTCTTTATAAATAAATACAAATTAGAAAAAGGCACCATTTCTGTTTTATATGGAGTGGATAGAAAAAATGCTAAAAATTCTCCGGTATTTTGGGCAAGTTTTTCTCTGAAATTCCTGGTAGTGAAGGGGTTAAAATTGTATACTTTGTCAGAATCATTGAACTTATTCCTTGCCTGCCTTTAGTCATGAGTGCCGCCATGTTGAAATCTAGCTTTCAATGCATTCCAGTACTGACGTGTTTGTAGATATGCAGCAACACTCCTTTAGATGTCTTCAGTGTAACCTAGGTTCCAAAATGACGGCACTCCTATTAGAGGGAGGTGGATTTAGTGGGTTTCATGCCCCTTTAAACTTTGGTATGAATTAATTATTTACATTTTTTTTTTTTTTTTTTTTTTTTTAAATCATAAAACTGCTTTTAACATAGAAAAAGTGAATCTATAGCTAAAACTCATAAATGTATCCCTTACTAGAAATTATTTAGAAGTTTTGGTTCTCTTTGTTTTGTTTTTTTTTCTTCCTTTTGTTTTGTTTAGGGAAAGCTTCTAAAGAAAATGTTGACCACTCTCTAAATGTAAGGTAAGAATATAAAATAATAAAAATTATGCATAAATTAAATTGCAATATTTGACCAGTTTCTGTTTTTCATCACCATTAAAATGGATTGTCTAAAACCTGCTGTGTCAAGTTTCTGGATATCACGGAGGCCGTCCGTGGGAATCATCACTCTCTTGGATGTACTATTGTGTGGCAGAGCACCAAGTGGTTGCTTAGTTTAGTGTGTGTTGTTTCCTATAGAACTTTGTATGTGTATATGTGTGTGTGTATGTGTATATGTGTGTGTGTATATATATATATATATATATATATATATATATATATATATATATATATATATATATATATATATATATATATATATATATAATAATTCTGCTACCATATGTAATGCAGAGCATCTATACATTTAAATACCATGCTACAAACAAATCTAATACTTTGGAGAAAGTAAATTCTGTTGTATGTGGTCTTTCATGCACTGCAGTATAAATATAACCTATAAGGCTCCTTTCTTTGGGTATGATCAAGTGATCTTTAAACAGGGTGCAAGGTAATATGTAGATCTATATTTATATTTAGACATTAAACAACCCATACTGATAGCCCACACACAGTGTCACACATACAACCCCCTTAAAAGAGCAATGGCAATACATTTATTGAATGCAGACTTGCTGTTGCCGGTGAAGCTATGTTTCAGCTTGCATATTTGGTCATCAGTATAGCAGAGCATGGTGCCGTGCTTGGTGCTGCTACCCAGCATGCAGAGGACAGGCATTCCCTCAAGGCTCACATTCATTAAGAGCCTACACTGTTCTTAGATTTAAGAGTTCAACCTGTTAGTGTGCTGTTTGTAAGGGATGGGAGCTGCTGCTAGAGTAACAGGAAGAATAAATCAAGACCCCAACACAACTCGGTCACGCTGCAGAATAAACAAAATCACAGGCAGTTTTGAAAGGCTGATCTATTGTTGATTGCCCTCGGTCCTGCAATCAACAATAAATCAGCCTTTCAAAACTGCCTGTGTTCTTTTCTATTCTGCAGCATGACTGAGTTGTAACTAAACGGCTCACGCTATTTTACTTCCATGTTTCTCCTCACCCCCTCCTCTGACTGTTCTGAGTAGTAAAAACAAAAATGTGCCAGGCAGACATACACGATAACCTGCTGCTGCGCTGCTTGATCCCCCCCCCCCTCCCATCCTCCCACTGGGGCCCCACTGCACCTGTTGTACCCCCTGTTGTTTTGCTTTTACCTACCTGAGTTAAGTGACTCATTCTCCTCCACGCCGTCTCTGTTGCCACTGACGCTGCCTGGGAGATCACATGCTTTACTCCCTCAATCCATGTCGGGGAAAAAAGCCGGTCACGTGACCGCTCGGCGGCCAAAATCAAATTATTTTTTTATAGCCTGCCACAGTTAGTGCAGCAGACGGGAGCAAGTGCCGCCCCCCAAAATCTGCCGCCCTAGGCACGGGCCTTGTTAGCCTATGCCTTAATACGCCCCTGTGTGTGTGTGTATGTATGTTTGCAATCAGCGCTATGTGAAAGCCCTAGAGATTAGTATTTACAAGTTCCTTTGTGGATGCTGCCCAAGATCTGGGCAGGGAATGTCTGAGGTCCCCACCTCAGACTACTGCCCAAAGTGTGTACAAAAAATAGAAAGAAATTGATTGATTGCGGGCGCATGGACATTAGAACTCGGATAACAATGGTATTAGGTTGTACTTTAGCCCCTTTATACTGTTATTGTAAATGTGTTAATAGTTACTACAATCTGTGAGTAGTATGTGGCTGCTTGAGGCCAAATTCATTTTGAGACTCTGTTGACAAGTATATCTTAATATGATGTTCCTATAGTGCATATGAAATAAAATGTGCTCATAACAAATAACAACAGGGTTAATACAGCTTAATTATTAACATCTAACATATGGTGTCTACGTCCCTTTAAGACAAACAAACCAAAGATGTTAATCTGTAGAATCTTATATTGATTATAGATCTTGAGTGCACCTGTGCACACAGAGTGTCATTAGTATACACATATGTTTCAGAATAGCAGCAATGTCAATAGTTAAAAATTAAATATTTTCTTTTCCTTGATAACAAGTGATAATTTCAGACAAGATCCCAGCTAGTAAATAAAAAAAAGTGCCCACTTACTAGAAACAACCTCAATCATATGAGGTAAGTAGGGATCATTGGTAAAAATCCTGGATTCATCAGTCCGTCAGTGTACTTCAGTGATGCTTGGGTATGGTAGCTCCACTTTCTCTCTGTATGTCCTCGGTGTCCCCAGATGCAGAGTATATATGGAGGGGGAAAGAAAGGCTACACAATAGTGCAATACCGTTTTGATAAAAATACTCCTTTTTACTAAGGATAAAATCTGCTTACATTGTTCAACCTCAATTGATTATGAGGTATCAGTTTTAGCGTTTGTTTTAAAAGATCTTTGCACATTTTTTTCCCAAATAACTTGTCCTTTCTAAAGTAAGTTTTCAACAGTCCACACAGCAAGCCAAAGTATTAGTGTGTAGTTCCTAATGTGTTTCAAAGGTTACCATCTTCAGAGGATCGATATGACTGAATAATTCCCAAAGCTGCTTATTTAAGATCTTAAATAAGCAGCTTTGGGATTCACCTAATATAAATAAATAAAAAAATAAAATATATATACTGTGTGTGTATGTGTATATATATATATATATATATATATATATATATATATATATATATATATATATATCTCCCCTTCCTCAGACCATAAAAGTGCTGTTAAGTCCAAAGAGAGTCTGGATCATTGCTGTTTATATTTTAGCTTGATTATCAGGTCCTTTTTTGTAGTCTACAATTCTTACTGCTAGATTTTTAACTTTAGAGTGTTTAAAAATGTATGTTCTGTATTTCTTTAGCTTGAACATGGCTCATCTTCCACTAGAAAAGGAAGTGTGTTCTTTAAGTAATAAAGAACTTGCCGTCTCAAGGTAATACCAATTTATTAGTGCTTCAGGACCAAGTACATGGATGTTTTCTGTTTTATTTGTATGTAGTGAATATATTGCTTTGAGTAGTTGTTGAAGATGGTAGCAAAATGTAGAAATCAGAGCCAGGTTATTCGATATACAGAATTTACATGTTATGTTTACTAGAATTGTTTATTTACTGGAAGAACTGTCTCAAGCCCTAGAATGATGGAAATAAACTGAAAGGGACATAATCATTTTTTAGAATTACAAATTTTACATTCCAACTAAATAAAACATTCTCCAATCATGTACTAGGTGCCTACTTTTAAAGCATTGTAATCATCTTATTGGTGTATCATGCTTGCGCTATATGACCTCAGCATAGTTTGCTCTGGTGTGTACTGTTTAGAGCGCTTACTCCAGGCTATGGTGCATTGGAAACAAATTGAATTATAATACTGAATTATATATATATATATTTTTCAAATTCTTACTTATAATTTATTTGGTTTCTAAGTATTAATATTTATTTATCATTATTATTATTATTATTTATTTGATATACGGTATATCACACAGTATATGTATTTTTTTACAAAACTGCATCATGGGCTCTCTGTCAAATGTAGAGTGCTTATTTGCTAGCTAAAAAATAATATATGTATGTTTGTAAGTTAAAAAAATAAAATATATATATATATATATATATATATAAAATGTGTGTGATTTTTTTTTTTTTTTTTTTTTTTTTTCTTACTACCCTCTAGAATGCAGGTTTCGAATGCCTTGCTGAGTAATCTACAGAAAGATGCTCAAAACAGGTAAGTCAGTAAGACTCACTATTGCACATGTCTTTTCCCTATTCCCAAATATTCTATTCTTTAGTAACATACAGAACATCTGATATATTTGTAGGCATGCAATATTCGTAATTCACCTTTTTGTTTACTTTTCTTAGCATAAACATTTTTTTTTGTATTCTTGTAGTATTATTATTATTATTATTATTATTATTATTATTATTATTATCTTTATTTATGAAGCTTCAACATATTCCGCAGCGCTGTCCATGGATACAATTAATTTAAATAAAACAATACAAGACTTGTAAGAGACAGGACAAAATGTATAAATGCATACAGGAGGGATTGAGGGCCCTATTCCCATGGGAATTTACAATCTAGAAGGGTAGGAGGTTGAGAAACAGGAGTTGAGGACTGCAAGATTGTAGTTATCTTTCTTCACATTTTTAATTGGTATTTTAAAATTCATCTTTGTTACATTTTAGCCCACTTAAGGCACTAATGACCCATTCCTTGGATATCTGTAAACAGATCCAATCTGTCCAGCTGGTAAGTAAATTGCATAAATGAAAAAAAGTCACTTTAGGTAGTACTATGTTTGCAAATGGAATAAAAACACATTGTAGACCATAACATTTAAAGTGATAGTAAACTCGCCCCTTTTTAAAATCAGAATGTTAGTAATATTTTAGATGGAGTTTCATTCATCAGTTGTAATAAAGATGCCCAATAACTTACTTTTTAATGTGGTTATGGAATTCAAATAACCCGTGCTCCACCACCCACTTCAAAAGTAAATTTTTCTGTGAGCTAAAGGTTTGAATTGTTGTCCAATCAGCAATCTCCCCATATAACACTTTGTTGTAGATAGAGCGCTGATTGGATAATAATTAAAACAGTTAACTCACAGAAAAACTGACCTTTGAATTGGGTGGTTGAACGCGGGGTATTTTAGTTTCATATCTATATTAAAAAGTAAGTTATAGCGTATCTTAAAGGGAATACTAAACCCAATTTTTTTTTCATGATTCAGATAGAGCATGCAATTAATTTTTCTTCGTTCCCTTGCTATCTTTATTTGAAAAAGTAAAAATGTAAGGTGAGGAGCCGACCCATTTTTGTTTTAGCACCTGAGTAGTGCTTGCTGGCTACATTTAGCCACAAATCGACAAGTGCTACCCAGGTTCTGAACCAAAAATGGGCCGGCTCTCAAGCTTACATAACTGTTTTTTCAAATAAAGATAGCCAGAGAACGGAGAAAATTGTCATGCCAGGCCACTTACGTGATATATGTGCTTAAATGCCCATGTGGTTTGATTTATGTGGGGGAAACTTCCCAACAGATAAAATACCTTATGACCCAACATAAGTCGGCGATCTATAATGCTAAAATGAGACTCTTACCAGTTCCAACTAATTTTTATGAGAGTGGACATCAAGTAAATCAACTTCATTTCATGGGTTTAGACCATGTGCCCAGGGGTAAAATGCTGTTGAGGAAGGAGGCTATGTGCCCTAAAGGCCTAAATAAAGACTACAATTTGGCTATCTTGCTATACATGTATATAAGTAAGGAAAAACCATATGAAATATATTATAGGAAAATGTTATGGGCCTTTGTGTGTGCTTTTTTTTAGGTTAAAAATATGAAAGTCCAATTATTATTTAGTCTTATTTAAATTTGAATAATAATTTGGTTTATTATGTCTTCATTTTTGGATTAGGATGTTTGTGCACTCTAATAGGTGATATATCTTTAATTTGGGATTGCAATGTGTAATAAGGGGAGTGTTTTTAATGTCAGAGGTGGGCGTGGTTTATTTGGCAATTTAAAGGTGGAATTATTGTTCATTTGTATTGAGCCTGAGGGGGTGTGAACCCCGAAATGTTGCTGTACCTATACTGCTGCCTATGAAGTAAAGATTGCATATTTGGATTTTGGAGTGTCTGCCCTTTTTTCTATTAGTTGTATATGTGGCCTGTGGAGTAGGCTAGGATTGTGACACTCCACCTGAGATTGAACTCCCTCTGCCCCCCCCCTTTTTTTTTTAGACATTTTGGCAAATGCACTTTGTCTATGGAGGTGAGGACCCTTTTGAATATTGAATAGAGAATATACCGTGAGAAAAGGATAATGGCAGAAAAAGCAGTATTCCTAGCTCCACCTCCTAGTCTATTTTCTTATTCAGATGAAGATGCTGCACATATTGCCACTTTTGCATTGGGACCCAGGGACATTTTCACAGCACCCGATAAAGAGCTATTTTCAAGAGATTTGGAAAAATTAATAAAGCATCATAGTATTCAGCTACATTCACCTACACTAGCTGAATATCATCAGGTCAAGAGGATCCCACGGGGAATGCTGTACAGATTACAACCTTCATTCTTCACTGATAACCATGAATTCTGCCAATGTTATCAACAGATTCTAAATAAGTGTTCTTTCGACATCATGATTCTGAATATAGAGTTTGCTAATTTTGAATTACTCACTCTTGATGGAAAAATAAAGACACTGGAGGAAATGCTTGGAGAGGTATGGTCAGTTGATGATTTCAAGCTCCTGGTACAGTCGACTATGGATGGCGCGGCAGTGTTCCGGAAGGAAGTGGAGGAAAGTAAGCACCAGAAGTTTAGCTGTGACAAGGCAGATTATGGGGCAAGCAATGTATACCACTGACAGTCGATGGGGTATCCGGGCCAGGCCAGGGCTAAACCATGATGACCAATCCGCCCAAGGAAAAACAATGGCAGAAGCTGGCTTGTCCACCAAGGTGACCTCCTGTCTGGCAGTCCAACACCGTGCGAAGCAAGCAGCGATGCCGCAGTCTAGAAAGAAGCCAAGGACTGGCCCCACAATGGCGAGCACGCCGTATAAAGAAGTAGGTGCTTAAAATGTCATTAATATTTCCTGTTATGAACTCTCAGCTGTGGAATGCTCTTTACTTTCTAAGCGATTGTCATTTTGCCCTAATGAAAAAGTGGATACGTTTCAGTTGGAACTTGTTCTACATCGTTTGTATTGATCAATGAAATTAAAAGCTTTCTTTGGTTGTTCTGATAACACATTTGATACTAGAACTGTTGACAGGACTGGGGGATTATATCCTGCTGATTTTGGGTTATAAAGTAAAAGCTCTTTTACTACTACTGTCTATAATCATGCTGTAGATACACATATTTTTTTTTTTTTTGTGTGGTTAGTATGGAGTTTCAACTACTTGTAGATAAGGAGAATAGTGAGAAGGTATAACTTGACCACTGCTGAACACTTGGCTCTTAAAAAATTGAAAGAAAATACTGAGATCACAATAAAATTGCAGATAAGGGCAGAGCTATTGTGGTTATGGATACTTCCCTTTATAAAAAAGAAATCTATAGGCAATTAAGTGATTCTCAAGTATACAAAGAGCTTGATGTAAATCCTTTGTCACATTTCATGATAAAGGTTAGAGAAATTTTGGATAGGGCACTAGAATTGGAGAATATCTCTGAACAACTATTTGAAAATCTGTTTTTAGTAAGACCAAAGACTCCCTACTTTTATATTTTGGCCAAAATCCATAAGGGATTTTTATAATCCTCCTGGTAGGCCTATTGTAGCCTCTATTGATTCCTTGTTCAGTCCAATCTCTCAATTCTTGGAAAAAATGTTAACGCCTCTCGTCAGATGGCGTAAGTCCTTTTTTAAAAGATGCTGGAGACTTTCTATCTAAATTAAGATATTTGCCTAATTTGTCTGAAAATATTGTTTTGGCTATGTGGGATGTTTATAGTTTGTATACTATTATCCCCCATATGGGTGGCTTAAATAGTACATGGATAGCCTTGACCAAATCAGGTAAATATTCTGAAACACAAATAATTTCTTTATGAAATGATTGGAGTTAGTGTTGGCACATAACTATTTTTTCTTTGACAGTTAGTTCCTTTTGTAGCTACGGGGTACTTTAATAGGTTCTAATGTCACCCCAGCTTATGCCTACCTGTTTATGGATGCATTGGAGGTACAGGTAGTACATACGGATCCAGAATTCTATAACTGTTTGTCGTGGTGGTGTGTTATAGATGATTTATTCATTGAAAGGCGGGGTGACTTTGAATCCATTGTGGCACTCCGTTTAAGGATACAAGAAAAGGTTCCGGCTTTCCAGTTTACAGCTAAATACCATCATGAGGAAATTGAATTTCTGGAAACTGTGGTAATACGTACTGGTAATCATTTTGAAAGTGACATATATATGAAGCCAACTGACCGAAACACTCTCTTGTTACGTCAAAGTTATCACCCACCTAGGGTGTTCAAGAGTGTGCCTAAATCTCAATTATTACGGGTTAAGAGAATAGTTTCCAATCCCTCTATTCAACAATTGCGCTTAATTGAGATGTGCAATATACTTGCAGAAAGGGGTTACTCCAAACAGGAATTGGCTACTATTGATCTTGAATCAAAGAAGCACAAAGAAATGGGTAGTCGAAAGCTAGCATTTGTCTCTAATTTTAATGCTTGTAGTGTTAAGTTACACCGGATACATTTGTAAACATTGGTTTATGTTAAGTCACTCTAAGCCTGAAATTGAGGAGTTTAGACAGCCACCATTTTCTGCTTTTCGTAAGGGCAATACACTTGGTAGACAATTGGTTAGGGATAGAAGTATGCCCCCTAGTGTCCAACAGAGTGTTTAAACCTGTACAGAATAATACCTTTGCATGCCTTAATTACTCTCATTGTAATAGCATTATCAAGGGGGACAGTATTATTCACCCATTTTTCTGGGAAGAAATTTGCCATAAAAGGGAACTTTACATACCAGTCCACTTTTATATGGTATATGCACTCAAAGGCCCATGTTGCTTAATTTATGTGGGAGAAACTTCCCAACAGATTAAAGACCGCACGACCCACCATAATTCGATGATCCGTAATGCTAAAATGAGACACTTACCAGTTCTGACTCATTTTTATGAGAGAGGACATCAAGTAAATTAACTTAAATTCATGGTTTTAGACCATGTGTCCAGGGGTAATATAGGCTTTGATAGAGGTAAAATGCTATTGAGGAAGGAGGCTATGTGGATAAATAAAGACTACAATTTGGCTATCTTGCTATACATATATATAAGTAAGGAAAACCCATATGAAATATATTATAGAAAAATGGTATGGGCCTTTGACTTTCATATTTTTAACCTAAAAAGAACACACTAATGAATATTTAGTCTTACTTCAATTTGAATAATACTTTGGTTTACTATGTTTTCATTTTTGGATTAGGATGTTTATGCACTGTAATAGGTGATATCTTTAATTTGGGATTGCAATATGTAATAAGGAAAGTGTTTTTAATGTCAGAGGTGGGCATGGTTTGTTTGGCTATTTAAAGGTGGAATTATTGTTCATTTGTATTGAGCCTGAGGAGGGGGCGTGAACCCCGACACTGCTGTACGTATACTGCTGCCTGTGAAGTAAAGATTGCATATTTGGATTTTGAAGTGTCTGCCCTTTTTTTCTATTAACATTCCAAATCTGTTTATAAAAAGGGGAGTGTTTACTATAACTTTAAGTAATATCTATGAAAATCAAAGCAGTACTAATTTTGATTTTCCTTTTTTTACTTAAAGGGGCTTTGAATTATTAATATAATTTGCAATGCACCTTCATAATTTTATTTTACCTGCTTTTCCTGTAAATTAAATCAGAAAATCATAGTTTTTTTCCTCTCCCACAGAGAGACTAGTCTGTATTCTGGGGAATTCAGATCCTTATCCCACCTAAATACTGCCCAGTCTTTGCCTAATATGCAAGAAAGTTCATGTATATATGTCCCTAATAGTGATGTTGCGAACTTAAAATTTTCCGTTCGCGAACGTCGAACACGAATTTCTGCAAATGTTTGCGAACGGGCGAACCGCCATTGACTAAAATAGGCAGGCAAATTTTAAAACCCACAGGGACTCTTTCTGGCTACAATAGTGATGGAAAAGTTGTTTCAAGGGTACTAACACCTGGACTGTGGCATGCCGGAGGGGGATCCATGACAAAACTCCCACGTAAAATTACTTTGTTGATGCAGAGTCTGGTTTTAATCCATAAAGGGCATAAATCACCTAACATTCCTAAATTGTTTGGAATAACGTGCTTTAAAACATCAGGTATGATGTTGTATCGATCAGGTAGTGTAAGGGTTACGCCCGCTTCACAGTGACAGACCAAACTCCCTGTTTAACGCACCGCAAACAACCGCAAACAGTCCATTTGCACAACCGCAAACTCCCCATTTGCACAAGGTTGGATACCAAGCTAGCCATGTCCCGTTCCTTGTCCTCACTGATGTCATTGAAGGTCTCTTCCTCCACCCAGCCACGTACAACACCAAGGGTCCCCGAAAGGTGACAACAAGCCCACTGGGACACCTGCTGTGTTTGGTCTTCCACCTCCTCAAAGCCACCTTCCTCCTCTGACTCCTCTTCTTCAGACTCCTCTCTCTGCGTTGCCTCTCTCTGCGTTATTATAAGGTGTGTTAAGTAGTACTATGTATATGGCATGGATTTTAGGAACCGGGAGATGGAAAAAGATGCTTGGTCGGTCCTCCTACTTCAAATTTGGGGCACTGCGCGTGCTATCTAATGTGCCACCAGATATGAGTGGTGTGTTAAGTAGTTCTATTCCTATCAGTTTAATCCCTGTTATGTGCCTTTTTTTTTTGTTTGGTTTTTGAAGCCACAGTGCAGCAGCAGAGGCCAGAAAAATTTGGCATGTACACATGCCTGAAAAATTATGTATTGTTGCAGCTGCTGCTGTAGCAGCGGCCAGAAAAATTGATGTCTGTTTCCCTGGCAGAAAGTGCCCTAAAACATTGCGACTTGGACTCTAGTTGGTGGAGGATAAGTCACGCAAGTCATCCGGCATTCGAAGATAAAATACAGCACCGTGTGGACCATTTTTAGCCCAAGGCAGCTCATCTCATCAGGCCTTTTTTACTCGAATGTATCGCCCAATGTCAGTCACTTCAGGATCCATCCCACATTCATCCTAATAAAGGTGAGGTAATCTAGACTTTTTTGACCTAGGCGACTTCTCTTCTCAGTGACAATACCTCCTGCTGCACTGAAGGTCCTTTCTGACAGGACACTTGAAGCGGGGCAGGCCAGAAGTTCTATCGCAAATTGGGATAGCTCAGGCCACAGGTCAAGCCTGCACACCCAGTAGTCAAGGAGTTCATTGCACCTCAGAGTGTCGAGATCTGCAGTTAAGGCGAGGTAGTCTGCTACCTGTCGGTCGAGTCGTTCTCTGAGGGTGGACCCTGAAGGGCTGTGGCGATGCATAGGAGTTAAAAAGCTCTGCATGTCCTCCATCAACAACACGTCTGTAAAGCATCCTGTCCTTGCCGGCGCCGTCGTGGGAGTCAGAGGATTACTTTCACCTCTTCCCCTGTTAGATTCCTGTTGTGCTGTGACATCACCCTTATACGCTGTGTAAAGCATACTTTTTAATTTATTTTGGAACTGCTGCATCCTTTCCGACTTGTGGTAATTCGGTAACATTTCAGGCACTTTATGCTTATACCGGGGGTCCAGTAGCGTGGACACCCAGTACAGGTCGTTCTCCTTCAGCTTTTTTATACGAGGGTCACTCAACAGGCACGACAGCATGAAAGACCCCATTTGCACAAGGTTGGATGCCGAGCTACTCATGTCCCGTTCCTCGTCCTCAGTGATCTCACTGAAGGTATCTTCTTCCCCCCAGCCACGTACAACACCACGGGTACCAGATAGGTGACAACGAGCACCCTGGGATTCCTGTTGTGGTTGGTCTTCCTCCTCCTCCTCAAAGCCACATTCCTCCTCTGACTTCTCTTCCTCTCAATCCTCTTCCAGTGTTGCCGCTGGTCCAGCAAGCGATGCTGATAAGGCTGTTTCTGGTGGTGATGGTGACCACAACTCTTCCTCTTCACGCTCATCTATGGCCTGATCCAGCACTCTTCGCAGGGCACACTCCAGGAAGAAAACAAATGGTATGATGTCGCTGATGGTGCCTTCGGTGCGACTGACTAGGTTTGTCACCTCCTCAAAAGGACGCATGAGCGTCCAGTAACGTGGCAAAAAAATTCCCAGCTCTGCAGAGGCTGTCCTAGCACCCCGGTCATACAAATACTCGTTAACGGCTTTTTCTTGTTCGAGCAGGCGGTTGAACATTAGGAGTGTTGAATTCCAACGTGTCCGGCTGTCGCAAATCAAGCGCCTCACTGGCATGTTGTTTCACCGCTGGATATCGGAAAAGTGCGACATGGCCATGTAGGAACGCCTCAAATGGCCACACACCTTCCTGGCCTGCTTCAGGACGTCCTGTAAGCCTGGGTACTTATGCACAAAGCGTTGTACGATCAGATTACACACATGTGCCATGCACGGCACATGTGTCAACTTGCCCAATTTCAATGCCGCCACCAAATTACTTCCGTTGTCAGATCTCCAGTTGGTGCGGAGTCAGCCACTGATCCACCTGTGCGTTCAGGGCGGACAGGAGTGCTGGTCCGGTGTGACTCTCTGCTTTCAGGCAAGTCAACCCCAAGACGGCATGACACTGCCGTATCCGGGATGTGGAATAGTACCTGCGGAGCTGGGGGGGTGCCGTTGATGTGGAGCAAGACGCAGCAGCAGAAGAGGATTCAGCCGAGGAGGTTATGGAAGAGGATGGAGTAGAGGAGATGGCCGCAGGCCTGTCTGCAAGTCGTGGCGGTGTCACCAACTCCTCCTCTACAGAGCCACGCATTCCATGCTTGGCAGCCGTCAGCAGGTTTACCCAATGCGCAGTGTAGGTGATATACCTGCCCTGACCATGCTTTGCAGACCAGCTATCAGTGGTCATATGGACCCTTGCCCCAACACTGTGTGCCAGACATGCCATTACTTCCTTTCGCACAATAGAGTACAGGTTGGGGATTGCCTTTTGTGCAAAGAAATTTCGCCGGGTACCTTCCACTGCGGTGTCCCAATAGCTACAAATTTTTTGAACGCCTCAGACTCCACCAGCTTGTATGGTAAAAGCTGGCGGGCTAAGAGTTCAGACAAGCCAGCTGTCAGATGCCGGACAAGGGGGTGACTTTGTGACATTGGCTTCTTACGCTCAAACATGTCCTTGACAGACACCTGACTGTGGGCAGATGAGCAGGAACTGCTCCGGAAGAGAGACAGAGTGGCGGATGGTTGAGAGAGGGCAAAGAGGACAGCAGTGGTTGACGTGGCTGAAGATGCTGGACCAGGAGGAGGATGGCGGCTTTGAGTTTGTGTGCTGCTTCTACTCATGTGTTGATCCCATAGGCGTTTGTGATGTGCGATGACTGCGATCATGTGCCTTCGCAAAGCACTAGGTGGGTGTTGGACTTCCCACGACTCAGTTTCTTTTGGCACAGGTTGCAAATGGCATCGCTGTTGTCAGAGGAAGACGCACACAAAAAATTCCACACTGCTGAGCTCTGCGATGACGGCATTCTGGTGGTGGCAACAGCATGCGTTGATTGGCGTGCTGTCTGGCTGACCCCGGGTGCCAATGCATGCTGTCTGACTGTGCCACTAGCTCCTTGCGACGACCTCCCCCTGCTTCCAACTCGTCTCCTCCTCCTCCTCCTCTCTGTCTCCCCATCTGAACTTTCCCCCTGTTCTGCTTCTCTTCTAGCGGGCACCCACGTGACATCCACGGACGCATCGTCATCATCAACCGCTTCACTTGTATCTGACAAATCAACAAAGGAAGCAGCAGCAGGTACAACATCATCATTCATCATTCATCATCAATCATCATCATCCCGTACGTCCATGTCTGTAATGCTGCCTGACTGAGACATATCACTGTTATCTACATCCTCTGTCAATGATGGTTGCGCATCACTCATTTCTTCCAACTGATGTGTAAAAAACTCCTCTGACAGATCAAGTGAAGCGGCTGTGGTGCTAGTGTTGGTGGTGGCGGCAGGCGGGCGAGTGGTAACTTGAGAGGTGCCAGAAAATAAGCTGGAGGAGGATGGTGCGTCAAGGTTCGGAGCGGAAGCTATAGAAGATTGGGTGTCCTGTGTTAAAAAGTCAACTATTTCCTCAGAATTTTTCTAGTTCATGGGACGTGGCCTCTGAACACTGGGCATTATTCTGATGTTTCAGAGTCCAAAAAGTTTTTATTTTTTTAAATGTACACTTACACTACTATTAAACAAGATATGAGTGGTGGCACTGGGCAAGTGGGCACAGTATACGCTGTGAGCCTGACACAAAAAAGCAGACTGATGTTTCACAGTACAAAAAGTTTTTTGTTTTAAATTTACACTACTGTTACACCAGATATGAGTGGTGGCACTGGGCAAGTGGGCACAGTATACGCTGTGAGCCTGGCACAAACGCTGGCAGGCAGGCAACTGCAATTAGATTACACTAGCAGACTGATGTTTTACAGTCAAAAAAGTTTTTTGTTTTTTTTTAAATCTACACTACTGTTACACCAGATATGAGTGGTGGCACTGGGCAAGTGACTTGGCAGGCAGGCAACTGCATGCAGATTACACAGGAAAAAAAAAAAAAGATCTAGCCCTAAAAAGGACTTTTTGGGGTGCTGTCCTTACAGCAGAGATCAGATGAGTCCTTCAGGACTGTAGTGGACACTGAATACACTAGCCTAGCTATCGATTTCCCTATTAAATCACCAGCAGCTACACTGTCCCTCCTCTCACTAACAATGCAGCTTCCGAATGAATCTAAAATGGCTGTTGTCCAGGAGCTGGGAGGGTCTGCTGCTGATTGGCTGGAATGTGTCTGCAGACTGTGAGATACAGGGTCAAAGTTTACTCAATGATGACGAATAGGGGGCGGATCGAACATCGCATATGTTCGCCCACCGCATCGCTACATCACTAGTCCCTACTTGACCATAGCAAAGAAGATAAGATTATCACCACTTGTGGCTTTTCAACGGTGTGACTATGGTCTGCAAAACAATGGAAAGTCTGCTAATAAAATTTCCATTTTAAAAGCGTATAAAGATTTACTTTGTGGGCAGCTCTTTTGCAAAGCACTGGTTTAAAGGGTCAGTCAACTTACAAACTAATGTTATATAATTCTGCACATAGTGCAGAATTATATAACATTAGATTACCGGTATCTTTATACATTAAATTATCGCAAATAAATTATATGTAAAGGCTCCTTTTACCAGAACGCTGCTCTTTACTCTACTAAGCGGGTCTGGTTTTTCCACAGCACATCCTGCAACACTGTCTAGTCACAGTGTGCCCGGTCGCGCCATTAAAATGAATGTGGCTCGCTCCTGCTCTGGTCTAATAGCAGGAGCGTGGTACATTAATTTTAACGGCGCGACCGGGCACACTGTGACTAAACAGTGTTGATGGATGTGCTTTGGAAAAACCAGACCCACTCAGTAGAGCAAAGAGCGGCGTTCTGGTAAAAGGAGCTTTTACATATAATTAATTTGTTTATTAATTTAATGTATAAAACTACCGGTAAGCTAATGTTATATAATTCTGCACAATGTGCAGAATTATATAACATTAGTTTGTAAGTGTACTGCCCCTTTTAATATCTGATGCTGAGACAAATAATATTTTTTTTTCTTCTTTTTTTAACCTTCTTGAGTCTAAAGCGTTTTTCAAACTGTCTTCTAAAGCCACCTTACTTTTTTCAGGAATAGTTCTAAAAAAAAAAAATCACTTAAAGGGACATTAAACACTTTGAAATGGTAATATAAAATTATAAATCATATGTATAAAAAAGCTCTCAATATGCTCTCCTTTATTTTGTCCCCTTTTCCTCTAATTCCATTCTGAAATGTGTGAGGTTTTTTTCAGTTCCTGTTAGCAATGAAAGTACAGAACACTGTTATATTCAACACAGCCATTGGCTGCACACTCTAGTGACATATTTATAAATGTCCCTATTTGGTATCGGCAGAGAAGGTAACCTAAGTTACAACATGGCAGCTCCCATTGTTTTAAAGACACAAAACTTTACACTTATTTTGTCACTATTTACTCAGCTAATGAAAGTTTAAAAAATATATCTACATGTTCTTCTCAGACTAATCTTTTCTTTGAATGCATCATTAAATGTAGCATTTAGTGTTTAATGTCCCTTTAAATCAGACAGTTTGTCTTAACCCCTTAATGACAAGTGACGTACCAGGTACGTCCTGCAAAAACTTGCAGTTAGTGACAATGGACGTACCTGGTACGTCACTTGTCTAAGAGAGTGCTGGAAGCGATCGCAATCGCTTCCAGCAGCTCTCAGGGTATTGCAGTGATGCCTCGATATTGAGGCATCCTGCAATACCCTTAGAAAGCATCCGATGCAGAGAGAGCCACTCTGTGGCCCTCTCTGCACCGGTAGCGATGCGGCCGGTTCGTTGGTGGGTGGGAGCGCAACTGGGAGGCGGGTGGGCGGCCCATCGCTACCCGGCATCCGGCTCCTGTTAGTGCAATGTGCACGCCGGGTGCCGGGAGCGTGCGGGGGCGCGCGTGCGCGCGCACGCCCGCGATCACCTACCCACACTGACACCAATGAGTGGGAAGAGGGGGGGAAATATATATATATATGAGGATCTGGGAGGGGGCGGGGGTTGGGGTATTGTGGGGGGCTGCTACACTACAGAAAAAAATAAATTAGTAATAAAAAATAATAATTAAAAACACTTTTTTGGGGGGCAAATTGGGTACTGGCAGACAGCTGCCAGTACCCAAGATGGCGGCAATTAGGTAGGGGAGAGGGTTAGATTGCTGGGGGGGGGATCATGGAGGTTGGGGCTAAAGCAGGAGTCCATCACAGCTAAAACATTTTATTTTTTTTTATTAAAAAAAATAAAAACTCCTTTTATTTAGTACTGGCAGACTTTCTGCCAGTACTTAAGATGGCGGGGACAATTGTGGGGTGGGGGAGGGAAGAGAACTGTTTGGGAGGGATCAGGGGGTGGGATGTGTCAGGTGGGAGGCTGATCTCTACCCTAAAGCTAAAATTAACCCTGCAAGCTCCCTACAAGCTACCTAATTTAACCCCTTAACTGCTGGGCATAATTTACGTGTGGTGCGCAGCAGCATTTAGCGGCCTTCTACTTACCAAAAAGCAACCACAAAGCCATATAAGTCTGCTATTTCTGAACAAAGGGGATCCCAAAGAAGCATTTACAACCATTTGTGCCTTAATTGCAGAAGCTGTTTGTAAATAATTTCAGTGGGAAACCTAAAGTTTGTGACAAAATTTGTGAAAAAGTGAACTTTTTTTTTTATTTGATGACATTTGGCGGTGAAATGGTGGCATGAAATATACCAAAATGGGCCTAGATCAATACTTTGGGTTGTCTTCTAAAAAAAAATATATACATGTCAAGGGATATTCAGGTATTCCTGACAGATATCAGGGTTCCAATGTAACTAGCGCTAATTTTGAAAAAAAGTTGTTTGGAAATAGCAAAGTGCTACTTGTATTTATGGCCCTATAACTTGCAAAAAAAGTAAAGAACATGTAAACATTGGGTATTTCTAAACTCAGGACAAAATTTAGAAACTATTTAGCATAGGTGTTTTTTGGTGATTGTAGATGTGTAACAGATTTTGGGGGTCAAAGTTAGAAAAAGTGTGTTTTTTTTCAATTTTTTCCTCATATTTTATATTTTTTTTTATAGGAAATTATAAGATATGATGAAAATAATGGTATCCTTAGAAAGTCCATTTAATGGCGAGAAAAACGGTATATAATATGTATGGGTACAGTAAATGAGTAAGAGGAAAATTACAGCTAAACACAAACACTGCAGAAATGTAAAAATAGCCATTGTCATTAAGGGTAAGAAAATTGAAAAATGGTCCGGTCATTAAGGGGTTAAATGGTGTTTTTTAGTGTTTGTGGGTTGTGTTTTTTTTTTTAGTTTTTTTTTTAAATGTTCCTAAACATTTTTGTTTCCATTCTGGATTTTTGTTTGTTGGAAGATCACATTGCAGTCTGAGATTCTTATTTCTGTTTTTACATTTCAAAACCTGCCTTTTTTATAGAGGTGTGTAGACCTTTTTTTATATCCACTGTATTGCTCAACATAACTGTGTACACTGCACGTGGCCAGACTGTTATCCAACGGACATTTGTCCAACTGACATTTGTGTGACGGTTGGATAGCAGTCCAGCCATGAGATAGATAGATAGATACAGATCGAAAGATAGATTAGATAGAACCACAAGAACAGTACTAACACAATCTGTAAGCGCGTTAAAAGCACGTCATGGGGGGTGGGACCCATGGTTAGGTTCCCAGAGGCGGTTGCGGTGCCCAAGGCTCTGATGAGAACAGAGCACTCTTGAGCGTATCTGCCCTCGGACATATGTCTGATGGACAAATGTGCTTCGGAGCACAAAGAAAAAGTAATTGCAGAGTAAAGCCACATTTTTACCCCTAATAGATTATTAAAAACTCACTCACAATTTCAAACCTCAAAAAAGAATTAAGTATCTTAAAAGCAAGTGCCCACCATTCCAAACAGGGCAGTTCCCATCTAGTTTGATTCCCTCAAGAATGGAAATGTTAAACATTTTTTAAAACAATCAATAAACTTTAAAGGAATACCAAACCCAATTTTATCTTTCGTGATTCAGATAGATCATGCAATTTTAAGCAACTTTCTAATTTACTCCTATTATCAAATTTTTTTTGTTCTCTTGGTATCTTTATTTGAAAAAGCAGGAATGTAAGTTTACGAGTCGGCCCATTTTTTGTTTCAGAACCCTGGATAGCGCTTGCTGATTGGTGGGTACATTTAGCCACTAATCAGCAAGCTGTGCCCAGGTGCTGAACCAAAGATGGGCCGTCTCGTAAGCTTACATTCCTGCTTGAATTTGGGTTCAGTATCCCTTTAAAATAGCATGTTTCACTACTCATTTTTATAACCCTTTTAATTAAGAAGTATGCAATTTATGGTTCAATAGGAATAGCACATTTTGAATAGGTAAACTTGCAGGAAAAACAGGAAAAATAATGAAGCTTTAACTTTTAAAAAGGGCATTAAAATTAAAATAATTTATCTAATTTCTAAAGAGATACTGATAATCACGTATTTTCAACACCCACATACTCAGATACCTTACATTATAGCCCACAAATAACCTATATTTTCATAATTCAGAAAAACAGAAATTTGCAAGAGAAGCTGTCTGCGATACGAAGATCCAGAATGGGTAAATCTCAAACATCAAATCAATCTCTTACCCCTTTAAGTTTAAAATGGATAAAAGGATATTTTAAAGGGACATGAAAACTAATTTTTTTCTTTCATGGTTCAGATAGACTACAATTTAAAAAAGTTTCCAGTTTACTTCTATTATCAAATTTGCTTTGTTCTGTTGTTGTTCTTTATTGAATAGATATCTAGATAGGAGAAAGAGACCAAGGGAGAGGGAGGAGAAAGAGACCAAGGGAGAGGGAGGAGAAAGGGACCAAGGGAGAGGGAAGAGAAAGGGACCAAGGGAGAGGGAGGAGAAAGGGACCAAGGGAGAGGGAGGAGAAAGGGACCAAGGGAGAGGGAGGAGAAAGGGACCAAGGGAGAGGGAGGAGAAAGGGACCAAGGGAGAGGGAGGAGAAAGGGACCAAGGGAGAGGGAGGAGAAAGGGACCAAGGGAGAGAAAAATAGGGGACATGTAGGCAAGAGAGATAAAGACACAGGGTAAGAAATACAGACTAAGGGGGAGAAAGACAGGCAGGGTAGAGAAAAAGACAGGAAGGTGGACAGAGGGAGATAGACAGGCAGGGTACCTCCTGGGCTGGTTGTAGTTTATTTTTTTGGCTGCTGAATCTTGTCGGCTGTGCTTCCTGTGACACACAGGTCACACAGCAGGAGGGAATCCCTTCCCTCCAGGGAGATGTACACCCTTTCCCTGCCCCTCCCCAATGGGACTGTGAAGAAGTGGGGGGACCTTAACACTGTATCCCCAGTCCTGTACAGTTTTTGGGGAGAAGATGTTCGGCAAGTGGGCGGGAAGATCAGAGGGGGTGGGTGCACACACTGTATGTTAATACGGACTGTAATAATATACAGTGTGTGATCCCGCCCCCTTTCACTGCCTCTCTGACCACCCACTTGCCGAACACACCTCTCTCCTCACTACAGCGTGCCCCCTGCCCCTCTATAGCACAAAAGCTGCACATTCACACGTGATCACTTTGTAATAACAGCGGCTTTGTGACAGTGAGCTGTGTTGGCTGCCTGGCGCCCTTGTTGCCATGGCGCCCTGTGCGGCGGCCCCTGTCTAGTCTAGAGCACTTCATGACAGTAAATAGTGCTGCAATCTAGTGCTCTTGCTAATGTATGAGATTGTTGTAAAATTGCTGCCATATAGTAATGCAGATATGTGCACACTCCTAAACTTACCTTCCTGCTTTGCAACAAAGGATAACAACAAACTAAGTAAATTTGATAATGGAAATAAATGTATTTATTTTTTTTGTATTTTTTTTTTTTATAGTTTTGTGGTGGTTTTTTTTTTTTTTTATCATTTTAGGAACTAATCTAACCCCCTTTTTGAGTTAAGAATGTTTAGCTGACTGATATTTTTTTTCGATCATTCCCAATTTTGTTTCCCCCTCTAACCCAAAGAGATCAGAATTCGGCAACAGGAGCTGTTTAAGCAAGTGAAGGAGTTGGAAGAACAAAACCTAAAACTGAACCAAATAGAAATGAGGACTCAGACTGTTGGAAGAGAGAACATGGAAAGTACTCTTAATAAAGTGATCATAATTCAAGAGATTTTTCAGGTAAAACAATTTGAAGTTTGTCAGGGCATAAACTTAAAGGAACATGAAACCCATATTTTTTTCTTTCATGATTTTAAAAGAGCATGCCATTTTAAAAAACTTTCTAATTTACTTCTATTAGCTAATTTACTTCATTCTCTTGATATACATTGCTGAAAAGCATATCTAGATAGGCTCAGTAGCTGCTGATTGGTTGCTGCACATAGATGCCTCTTGTGATTGGCTCATCCATATGCATTGCTATTTCTTTAACAAAGCATATCTAAAGAATTAAGCAAATTAGAAAATAGAAGTAAATTGTTATTGTTTAAAATTGTATTCTCTACTTGAATAAAAAAATTTTTTTGGGGGGGGTTTAGTGTCCCTTTAAGAGACATAAAAGGTCTATTGTATGGCACTAGCGTACTATTGATCTACTGAGCAGTAGCTATTGTAATGTGGCTATGTGTACTAACAAATAGAGTTGGAAAGTAAAAATAGCTGGATCACTAGAATACAATAGTTCAGCAATAATGAAACCTTTTGTAACTGAAAATAATGTAGCTAACTTGGTTGTGATTCATTCAAACTATATAAAGGGGAGCGTATTGACTAATGTACACAGATCTGTGTAATGATTTCAAAGAGTCTAACTGGAGCAGAACAAAGGCAATTCAGATTATTCTAAATCAGTGTCATGATAATCTAGATTTTATTAAAGACACAGAAACAAATATTTTGCTTAATCTTTGTTTACTGCGCTGACAGCTTTTCAAAGAAACAAAACAGTTAAAAGTGAAAACTTAACATACTGGATAATGTAAGGAACAGAAGAGCCAATAGGAATAAAAACTGCAAGGGAGAGGATGAAACCACCGAATGGTGGGTTGTTTGTAGTGTCCATAAAAATGAAACACAATACAGGTACATATTCCCAAATCCAGAAATTCCGAAATGCAAACATTCATAAATCCAAACTTTTTAATTTTATATTTAAAAAAATAAATTTCTGATTGTACTATGTATACAAAAGTAATATAAATGATTTAAAGCTACCTTTGCATGTATAAGCTGTATTATGTGAAATGGGAAATGGTATAGGACCACCCAACAGCTTAAAGGGACATAATACTCATATGCTAAATCACTTGAAACTGATGCAGTATAACTGTAAAAAGCTGACAGGAAAATATCACCTGAGCATCTCTATGTAAAAAAGAAGATATTTTACCTCACAATTCCCTCAGCTCAGCAGAGTAAGTTCTATGTAAAACAATATACTTCAGCTGTTGCTCAGCTGCAGGTAAAAAAAATAAAAATATGAAGAAATGAACAGCAGCCAATCAGCATCAGCAGTGTTGAAGTCATGAACTCTTTTACTGTGATCTCATGAGATTTCATAGTAAACTTCCTTAGCTGAATAGGGAAATAAGATGAGTGTGCACGTAAGCTCACTCCCTTAGCTGTCCCGGGACAGACATACTGATTTGCTGCTTAGAAGTCCTTTTCAATAGGATGTGGCTACTGAGAAACTTTTGAGATAAAATATCTTTCTTTTGTACATAGAGATGTTCAGGTGATATTTTCTAGTCAGCTTTCTACAGCTATGCTGCATCACTTTCAAGTGTTTCAACATTTGGGTATCATGGCCCTTTAAGTGTGCTATAGAGAAGGTACTTAGGCAAATGTTGGTATCGATATATACATAAGGGAGTGAATACCATGTGCCAACATGTTGCACAATTGTATCGGAGATATTATTAGAGATAGTGTATATATGTAAGATAGTAAAAAACAATATTATAAAAGCGTATATAAAAGACAACAAAGGATGTATATAAAAACTGATTTAATCCAAAATGTATATAACGGACTGTTAAATATATAGCCAGATATATGACAAAATATATAACAAACAGTACATGGAAAGGACAATGGATAGAAATCTGAGCTCAGATATATCTAATGGACCTTGCAGAGTCCTAAAAACCAAAATATATATATATGATTATGAGAAAGGGACGTCCCATATGTAGAACAATGGATTAGTCCCAGAGTAGGAGAAATCAAAAAGTCCCAAAGTAAAAGTCCAGTTTATGGGGGGCGTGTCCTAGCAGCGACTGTGAACGGTCGCATCTTCTCTGTGCTCCTGCCGATAACCCAGCAATCCGTCGGTGTAGGGTACTTACTACAGTGACCTATCACAAAAAATGATCAACACTACTGGTTTAGTGGTCAGCTAAGAGAAAATCAGGTTCCTCACTGTATTTCTGACGCTAAAGCAAGAGAGTGGACAAAAAAAGGCCTGGAGCGGCGGCTCAAGACAGGCAGCGCTACCCCCCTCGATTCGCCGAGGGTCATTGTCAGGACTGGGCATAATTGCATATAAACTTCTCACACTTCTGCAGCACTATAGCAGAAAGGGGACCTCTCAAACATAAAAACTTGCGGCTACTAAGCAACCTCTAGCTGCGCAATAAACATGGCCGCTGTGATGGAAGTTAACTGTCTAATGCGCCTTGATGACATTATGGAAAGAATTGAACATCGCTTTCTGGATCTGTTACAAAGAGCGCCATGGGACTTTCTAACGCAATCACATATACTATACTTTAACCCAGAGTGCAGAGCAGAGGTCATGGAGGCGGCAAATATGGATGACACTTCCGCAGCAAAGAGCAATCCCATGGATTCCTCCCTACAAAGAAAGCGGGGAGTCAAGGCCGGTACAGAATTGGCTTTACTGGGTTCTCCTCGAAAGGTCTCGCCCCGGCAAAACAGCAAACAGCCAGTGATCAACATGCAACTGAAGCGCACTAGCTCTGTGGAATCTTTCAATGCAGCTACAAAGCCCACATGCAGCCCTGGCGACGGAACACGTTACACAGCAACCTCTATACAACCCAAGCAGCCCGGCATTTTTCCATACGCTGGTCTGTGGTCAAATAGACACGACCTGGAGGCATCCCATACACAAGATCCTAGAAGTGATTCCCGGCTTATCATATCTAAGGAGGACACATCACCTTTTACCGAAGCAGCCTTAAAACAACTGATGAGTAAATCTGCTCACTCTGCAAAAAATGACTTTGGGAAACAGCCCAAGATGAAATATTATTGGGACATGATGAAGCCAGCATGACATCATTTTGGTATTGTAAAATGCTGTTTGAGTGTTGTTGGTTTGAATATGTTTTGATCCTGCTTATTTATACCTATGCTAATGTGGTTTTACTCGCTGTCACTTCCCCATGTTTTATTTAAAACGGCTACACACACTTTGCCTGATGCACGCTATGAGGGAGCTTTAGAGATATTCATGTATTTATGGCATAGCGGAGGCTTTGGGGATACACTGGCGCCCTTTTATTCCCCTGAGTGTTGCCTGTGGGGTTTAGGGGGGGCCTCTGGGTTGACAAAATTGGATCTGAACAGGGGGTCAGTGGTATGTACGCTGCCTCAAAGCACATATAGAATAGCAATAACAGTGCCCCACTTGGCGGTCTACGGCCGGGACCGTTGTTGGGAGCCCATATGTCACTTCTAATCGCTAACATGAGCTACATCTAATTGGAGAGTGCTGTGAGCCGTATTATAACCCTTTGATATCTTCCCAGGGAATGTAACGCAACGATTAGTTGGAAGTGCATATATACAGCTACTAGGTTTAATAATGTAGACTATACTAGTTAGACAATAAGCCCTGCATAGGGGAGTTTCATTTTGTTCTGTTATGTAGTTTTATTTTTATGGTTCTCTCTTTGGTTAGGCCACAAAAATGGCCGCTTGTCACCGCGAGGTGTGTGTTAAAATGATATCCAGTCCTGACCGGTACATCTATATAAAATCCTTAAAAAAGAAGCAAACAGTTTCGTGATACTTTTGAATATGACGATGTACGTCTTTGTAAACCTTTCTTTATGTTATATGTCGTAACTAATGCTAGTATAAAATGAGGGCAGATGTCTTTATTATGTGAACACAGTTATGTTTCTCAAAACTATTGTACTTGGCTTGCATCTCCTATCAGATTGTACACCACATACACACTGGAGCTCGAGTTACATGTGCAATCTTTTAAGTCGAAAATACTGTATAACCCCTTGGACTCTGAACTAAACTACTACATAGGTCCAAAAGTGGCCTTACCTTTTGATATCAAGGGCTGGTTGATGGAGACTTTTAATATCCACTGTAAATCAGATATGTCTTGAATGCCTTGTTTATGTTTTTCATTTGTGTTAATGCTTTTTGACCTCAATAAAAATATTTAAAAAAAAAAAAAAAAAAAAAAAAAAAAGTCCAGTTTATGATGCAGAAGAGAGAATTACTTCAACCAAGGCTTCGGGTCCAGATATAACCAAGAACGTCTGGATATACCTGTGGAAAGAAAAGCAAACAGATGCACAAAAACAAAAAGTACTAGCTAAGCTAAGAGAAAAAGTGCTCACCGCATACAAGTAGAAACTCGGGCTGGTATGTCACGCGTTTCGGCCTTCTAAGAGGCTTTTATCAAGACAATACCAGCCTAGTTCAGACTTTATTTAAAGGCTTTCTTAGCAAATCAAAAAAGAGAAGAGCAGATTTTAGCACCAAAAGTACGTGTGAACAGAGGCATAGAGAAGTGCTTTCGGGTTAGATTTAAGATATATTGTACAACATATGTGACAGAGTGGTTGCTAGGTACTGAATCATGTGACTAGTGTATTTATTTCAAACGGTATTTCAAGTCGCCATTTTGGTTAAGGGCAGAAGTAAGTGGTTAATTTTTAGACCAATAGATAGTGTGTAGTGGTTACGTTATATTTAGCGCATTATGTGTGGTGGTTACGCTATACGTAGAGCCAGAAGTGCATGTGGACAAAGTCATACCGGAAACATAAAGAAAAGTTAAAGGACCAGTCAACACATTAGATTTGCATAATCAACAAATGCAAGATAACAAGACAATGCAATAGCACTTAGTCTGAACTTCAAATGAGTAGTAGATTTTTTTTATAACAAATTTCAGTTATGTATATTTCCACTCCCCTTGTACCATGTGATAGCAATCAGCCAATCACAAATGCATATACGTATAGTCTGTGAATTCTTGCACATGCTCAGTAGGATCTGGTGACTCAAATTGTAAATATAAAAGACTGTGCACATTTTTTTTAATGGAAGTAAATTGGAAAGTTGTTTAAAATTACATGCTGTATCTGAATCATGAAAATGTAATTTAACCTGAGTGTCCCTTTTAAGGATATATTGTGCAACATATGTAACAAGTAGTTAAGTACTAAATCATGTGACTGGTGTATTTGTTTCAAGTGGTGTTTTAAGGGCAGAAGTAAGTGGTCAATTTTTTTAAAACAGTGAATGACATTAGATATATACAATCCTTCAATAGATAATTTGTTTTAGTTACACTATAACTAGCACATAATTTAATACAAAAGTGGCTTAGTTCAAAAAAGATTTAGTGCCAAGTCTTGTGACTTATGGCTTAGTGAGATGCAGCGTTTTATTGCGCCGTCTTAGTTAAGGGCAAAAGTAAAAATATTTAGGTGGTAGTCATTTTTTTAAAACATGACTAAATTGGTTATCCCTATATTTTCAAAGAGAGGGCTAATCGTTATATCATAAGTGCAAAGGTAGAAAGTTTCTTAAAGGAACATGAAACCCAAAATGTTTCTTCCACGATTCAGATAAAGAATACAATTTTAAACAACTTTCTAATTTACTCCTGTTATCTAATTTGTTTGATTCTCTTTGTATCATTTTTTGAAGGAGCAGCAATGCACTAATGGTTTCTAACTGAACACATGGATGAGCCAATCACAATCAAGATATAGATAGATATATACTGATTTAATAAACAGGAATATATATATATATATATATATATATATATATATATATATATATATATATATATATATATATATATAGAGAGAGAGAGAGATATCCACCAATCAACAGCTAGATCCTAGGTTATCTGCTGTTCCTGAGCTTGCCTAGATAAACCTTTCAGCAAATTAAATAATAGAAGTAAATTGGAAAGTTGTTTAAAATTGTATGTTCTATCTGAATCGTGAAAGAAAAATTTGGGGTTTCATGTCCCTTTAAACGTCTATAGAATGATGATACGGATACTCTTACATCCAGTTGTAGAAAAAACGGACATCATTTGCAACATCGATACATTTTTCACATAAGGATATATGAGCTAAAGAGAGAGATACAGTACATTGTATATACCGGCAGGTTAATTCGCAGTGACTGAAGGTGTCTAATGTCTTATACAAAATAAAAATAAAATGATACAAATGCATAAGTAAGCAAACATAGCAAAAGTTGAACATCTTATAGAGAAATATAATTAAAGAGATGTACATTGTAAAATACATTTAGAAACCATTTATAATTACAATTGGAAGATATATAGATATATCTATATATATCTCTCTCTTTTGGATGATATACATTTAAAAGGAAATATACATTTGAATAATATACATTTAAAAAAAATTACATAATTTAAAAAAAAAAAAAAAAAATATATATATATATATATATATATATATATATATATATATATATATATATATATATACACACACATACTTTTTTTTGGAGCGTGTCATTTATAACAGCCCATGTTTCAGGTGATGCACTTTAAAAACTAAAATATAAAATAAAAAGGAAAATATCACCCAAAAGAATTGGGAGTTTATCTAGACACTACTATTTGACAGTTGTAAGCTAATTAGAAGCTAGAAATGACCCACTGTATGTTTGTTTAATTTTTTTTAAAAATAACAGTTTCTGATTGTACTATGTATACAAAAGTAATAGAAATTATATAAAACTACCTTTGCATGTATAAGCTGTATTATGACATGTAAATATTGCCTAAAAGAGATAAGATAATGTATACATTTGGTTCAATCCCCTCTACAAACAGTCCTATTTTAAAGTGCAATAAAACATGTTGAGATCTGTGCATATCCTAAAAGGGGTAATCAATTAAAAAATTAGTTTGCATAGAAAAAAAATGTTTAAAAATTGCTGGCAAGTATTTTAAAATAATTTTCAAAAAAGAGCAACATGACTTACATAGCTATGCTGTCTGGAGTAGTCTGATCCAGCCCCCCCCCCACTCCCCACCTTTTATGAGTGTTTAGTATCAGAAACACAAGCATTGTATTTCACAGCCAGGGGCAGAACTACCGGGGGTGCAGAGGTTGCAACTGCGACTGGGCCCCCAGAAAAGGTCCCCCTTAAGGGGGGTCCAGCTTTAGCAAAATAAACAAAGTTAAAATGTCTTTAGGAGTATTTTAAAAAGGCTTTAGACGTTGAAAGGAGTAGAAAAGATACTTCAGCCAGAGATATAAACAGATTTATGGGGACGGGCAAAGGAAAATTTAATTATTAAGAGGAAGAAGAGGTACGAAAGGAAGGGTTCTAGCTTTGTATTCGTTTAGACACTTGACAACACATAGTTGAGTTTGTTCAGGAAAGATTTTAGATTTAGACAAATATTTTGTTCTATGACAGAGAAGGAAAGTGACACAGAAAGGGGAAAACATCTTAGCATTTTATTCAATAGCTTTTACATAAGAAAGGATTAGAAGATAGAGATGGTTAGCCAGTTTAACAGATAATTGTTTCAGGAGGTCATTAGAAGGCTAACAAGGAAGGAAAGGATGAGATCAATATCCAAAAATGAAGTGTATTTAGAGGAGGGAGGTCTCTGTAAGCAGACCACTTTTAAGTAGTCTACAAACATGTGCATGTTTTCCAAAAGGCAGGCTTTTGATAAGGGAGCTAACTTAGACCTATAAATGAGACCAGAGTGGAAAAAATTTGAAAGGTTGGTGATAATGATTTATAGGTGTTAAGTAGAACCAGGTCCCATTGCGAGCACAGCTAGCCTTTTTAGACCAAGCTGATGATTAACATATTTTGGTTCCTGGAGCACAATAGTCCTTTAATAATAGAGACTGTTAAGAAAGGCCTATGAAGGCTAGGACCCCCTGAAATTACCCAAGCAAATAAGGGCTAGGTTGCTTTGGTTGATGTGAATTGGGGTTTTTGAGGCTGTCTGTTAAGAGGAAGGTTGGGAAGAAGGCCAAAGTGAAGTCACTTGGAGGAGAGAGATTATGTTCCTGCAGAGGAAGGCTATGCTCTGAAGGGGGGCATGTTTGGTGAAACACGTTGGCCAGCACCGCTTACAGATCCAGAAACCAACTGAAAAAGGGTTTCACTTGGAAATACCAATGTGAGGCAAAGAGGTCTATGCAAAAGGGACCTCTGAGAAGAGAAATCCCCCAAAAATATTTTTGTCTAGTTTTTGGAGTCCTTGAGATAACAAGAACCCCAGTCAGGGGGAGAATTTGACAAACCAGAAAGGTATTCTGCATTTACAAAATTATTGTCTAGGCAAAAGTAAAAAAAATCCTTTAGGCATGATTTCTGTTAGCATTTTAGATTTTGTTCTGCCAAGATGATTGTTCTGATTCGGATGGGCAACATTTCCACTTTGTACTAACTCAGAGGTAGGAGTGGATGTATTAAGCAAATTCTTGATTTCAAACAAACCCAGGAGAGTCCATTTCCCGCATTTAAACCAAAAGTGCGACAGTAAGATCCCCATCCGTTATTGCTGGTGTTAACTTCTATTTTGATATCTGGGGCTTTGCAGTAAATTTGCCATATACAGTTTTTTTAATACCTAGTGGTCTGAGGTGATGAGGGACCAGTTGTGAAGGAATACTGAGAGTCTGTCACTCATTACTTTTGGGGGAAAGGGAAATGAGAAATTACCTTGGGAAGATCAGGAGCAGCCATTGGATCTGGAATCTCTTGACCAGGGATGAAGACTGATGCAACTGGGATTGATTTTGGTATAGAAGTATATTATTTAATGCTTGGGGACGGGGAAATTAACTTTTCTTTTCCTGGCTTTGTCAAAAATTTTGCTCTGGGCATATCTGTTCTTTTTGACAGTTTTGATTTAGAGAGGCTCTGGTATAGTTATTTTAAATAATGAGAGAAGACTCTCTGAAAATAAGTCAGCTTGGATCTGTGTAGTTTCAGTAGAGGCAAAATCAGAAAGTTTAGGATTCAATATAGAAGTCAAAGCTGTGGTAGTGTTGCCAAGCAAGACAAAAACATTTTGGATACATTAATTAATGATGGATGGATCTAATGAAAAGTAAGAAGCTGCGGCTCCTTCCATCAGTTCAAAAATCTAAGTCATAGGGCCGGAAATATCAAGAAGCTTTAGGAGTGTATCAGAAACTCTTTGGAGACCAAAGTCAGCGACACCTAAGCATTTTCAAATTTGTGGGTAAATTTCTGGGGTAATTGTTGAATTATTAGTGAGGGAGGAGCGAGGAAATTTTGCCTTAAGTTTGTTTCTAGCAGTTGGAAATGGGGATGTCTGATATAAAATCAATGTATTCCTCAGTGGATGGGAACCATTAAGAGGACCTTGGTTGTTTTAAGGTCCACATGCTTGAACATTGGATTCCAAGATGAATCTAAGATTATTTAATCTGTACTGGCAGAAGAAAGATTTCCTAGATCTCTAAAATTTAAGGGTCTGAATCGCCAGATGATTTGTGTAATAGTCTTCATCAGAGGAAGAAAATTGTCTAAAACTAGAACTATTTAAATGTTTTGCTTTTTGTTAAGCATTTTTTGAGAACTTGAGCCTGCTCAAAAGAGGAAATTAAATGATTTAGTTCTGGTTACGATTTTTACCTAAAATTTTGGAGGGATGAAATCATATTTTTGACTGAAACCTCTGGAGTAGTTTGAATATCATCTGGTTGTGACATGTTGGTGAAATACATATCCAAAGAGAGGGAATGATCAGGAAAAAAAATGTATTCCTTTTTTATATAAAGAGTATAATAATAATATAATTGCTAAAACAGAAGAGCAAGGACAAATAATTGTGCTGAGGAATTCTGTGCAGGAGAACTGACCTGGAAAATTATACAAGGGATATAAAGTACAAACCTAACCTGAGGAAAAATACTTCTCTTTTTTTTTTTATTATTTTTATTTCAGGAGACTGGAGATGAGGCAATACCGGAGGTTGAGCAGGAGTAGACCAGAATGGCAAAAACGTCCAGGAAGAGAAAAACTGCCTAAATGGCGACATCACAGGGAAGATGGAGGTCAGAGAAATGATACTCCGCATTACAGAACACAAGAGAGGGGCTGCACTGTGTGTTACACAGTAAAAGTCCAATATGAGTGGCAGCCAGACAGAAAAATATCATAGGTAGATGGGATAAAAGCAGTGGGAGGAATGTGAGAGGGGAGGGGGAAAAAGGGAGTTTGGGGCAAATTGAAAGGGAACAGTAAATAAAACTGGAGGTGACGAGAAGGAAAAAAATATATAGAAAAGAGAATCACAAAGACATATAAATAAAATATAAGGGGGAAAAAAGTATGTAATCGGTGTACAGGAAAAGATGGAAAATGTATATTTAAAATGCGTGAGAAAGTGTTTATAAATAGTACAATAAAACACAACATATACCAGACTTTCTATGCTACTTATCTCTGAGCAGCAAAAAGAAAGAGTAGGAACTGGGACACTCTGGGCTATGTATGGACACTACGAACAAACCTGTGGGCTGGTTTCATCCACTGCCTTTCATTGTTTATTTTCATTGGCTTTCCTGTTCCTTATATTATTCTGTATGTTATGTTTTTTTACTTTTAACTGTTTTTTTAAATAATGAGTCTCTGTTCTTGTAATAAAGTTTGCTGCTGCTTTTGTATAGTTTAGATATGTTAAGTAAGGTGCTGCCCCCTCTCGAACCGCTACTGCTTGTGTGCCAATGACATAAAATACCCTGACCCATGAATTTGTATAACCAAAATGCTGAAGGTTTTTTTATATTTACACCTTTGAACCACCCAACTCAAGAGTATTGCTAAGAACTTTGCTACGACATAGTACATGAAAGAACTCTTTAATGTACAAGTGGCACAGTAAAATGTCACCTTAATGCCATGGTATTTAGTCAGCCAACCAGTAAAATAATTTACGTATGTTGTATCACATCAGCATAGCAAACTAATGCTGAACTAACTAACACTGTGCTTACAGGGATACTAAACCCACATTTTTCTTTAATGATTCAGATAGAGCATGCAATTTTAAGCAACTTTCTTATTTACTCCTTCTTCTATCTCATACCAAGATTTCCATGATTGCTGCTAGCCCAATATTCTGGAACTTACTTAGAGGTTGCTGTCTCTTCCCAACCCCCCCTCCCCCCGACTGAGCACCTGTGGGTCTTAGTCGTTGCACAGTGCCATTTGTGCGCTGATACTATTTTTGCCAATATTACAGCCTAGCGTGCTATACTATCATCCTGAAAGCCACCAAAGCAGAAAATGTGGAACTAAACTGTATGCACCATGTAGTGACGATGCTGCCTGAGGAATTACATGAGGCACTACAGGCCCTGCTGTAAGACTTTGAGAGACAGCTAGACGAGAAATTCAACAACCTCTCAGCCCTTCTACAAACAGTGTCTAAGAAACGAGCTAGCCCACCACTGCCACCGATTGAGATCTCGAGCGAGGACTTGCTGATTAAGAAAAACCTAATCTCTCCTGCCTTACCCCAAGCGGAATTGGTAGAGAATGTGAGCAGTAGGGAAGACGGGAGACCAGTTTCTACCTCCTTGATGCTCCTGTATTCTGATTCCCCCCAAGGTCCTGATCTGACCCCATTAAAGATGAAGGTAGTGGGTCTGCTGACCAAAATTGTGCGGCCAGCTTCCCGGAGCCAGGGGGATCTCACCTTCCACTTGAGGCAATTAAACTTGCAGCGGGACAAGCGATACAGAGCAACCAGAGTGCAAGACACTTGAGACGCATAGCACACTCCCTAAGGGCTACTAGAGCGTCTGGAGTTTTTTCGTTAGATATTATGTCTGGCCCAACGAGTAAGAATCCCTGGTTGTTAGGTGAAATGAGGATATGGAGAAGACCAGCTGCGTTGCTCCAGACAGCACGGAGCAACGCAGCTCCTAGCCTTTAGAATCGGCTTTATCTCAGAGGACTCCTACTACAATGAGAAACACAGCATGTATAATACCTTCCCGAAAGTTAATAACTTGCTAATTAATGCTGGGATATATCTAGCTATGTTTCCCTACCCCAGTTATTTAGAGGTAAACGTTACATTTAACACTTGACATTGAGGATCATAAGTCCCTACTAAGAAGCTCTCTCCTCAAGTAAACGGCAAACTCGATTAAGCTAAATGACGCAGACATAATAGCAGGGACCAGATAAATAATAACGCATCAGTTTTGCTATATGTATATACCACAGGATGCAAGCTAAGATCATCCCTATTTCTCCTGAGTGAAGAAAGGTTAAACCTATATCCCCTTTAGTACCCCATAATAGACAGACCCAAGATTGCTGTAGCTTAGACTTAAGTCTATCTCCATGCTATTCCCACATTAGCTGTTGTTCCTAGCCTTAAGTATCTCTGGAGATACATATTCATTTTAGCCAACAGGCTTATTCAATTAAGGCCATGCAGAAGCCTGTTATGTCTTCCACCTAGCCTATTTACCCTCCAAGTTTGTTTATGATTCAAGAGGCCCAAAAACAGTTTAGTCAGTCAAATTGAGGGAGGACTAGTGCTACTCCATCATCTTGGTGTCATTTTGTGGTTTTTTTTCATATAATGTTATAAGTGCTGCATGTTTGGCTGTAATCTCATAGTCTAGTTAATATAACATTTTTTTTGTTTTAATCAGTTTCTAGTAATCAGTATACTCTTATGCTATTATTGTCTCAAAGGGGAAATTATATATATATATATATAAGGATCAGAGTGAGACCTGTTAACAAACAGAACATAATTACCTCCGCTACTAGTTCAATTGTATTTACATACTAATTAAATAATCTACTACAAATTTTCTAAGATCCAAGAGCGACAATTGCGTTACAATAGAACCCCCCCCCCCCTTAAGGCATATAAGAATATAGGGGCCCAAAAGTGACCCACTCAGTGCATGGAGGACCTCATTCATTTATCTGTTTATTGCTTAAAATGAGGTTTCATTTGAACATTTTAATCACTATATAAGACAAGTGTGTTTACTCTTATTACTTCATATATTTTTTATTATATATATATATAATATAAACTGACAACAGGCTTCCTAGATCAGACTCCTATATTTAATATTGATAGTATAAGCTTTACTGTATGCTGAGAAACAGAGCTTTTTATATTTACATATCTTTCTCAGCAACTTGTTGAACTGTGTTTTACTAAGCTTGTCATCAGTTCTACTATTTGTTTGTTTTTGTTTTGTTTGTTTTCTCACTGTATACCTCAAGCCTGATGTAAATGTTAGTGAACATTTATTTTATCTTTTGACTTCTAATTGCCTCAATAAAAGATTATTAAAAAAAAAGCAGTAATTTAAATTTTATTAGCCAGCCCATTTAGGTTCACCACCCTGAATAGTGCTTGCTTATTGGTGGCTATGTTTAGAAAACCAATTAGCAAGCATAACCCAGGTACTTAACCAAAAATGGGCAGGCTCTTAAGCTTTTACATTCCTGCTTTTTAAATAAAGATAGCAAGAGAATGAAAATAAATGATAATAGGAGTAAATTAGAAAGTTGCTTAAAATTGTATGCTCTATCTGAATCATGACAGAAAAAAGGGACATTGAACCCAAATTTTTTCTTTTGTAATTCGGAAAGAGCATGCATGCAATTTTAAGCAACTTTCTAATTTGCTCCTATTATCAATTTTTCTTCATTCTCTTGCTATCTTTATTTGAAAAAGAAGGCATCTAAGCTTTTTTTGGTTTTAGTACTCTGGACAGCATTTTTTTATTGGTGGATGAATTTATCCACCAATCAGCAAGGACAACCCAGGTTGTTCACCAAAAATGGGCTGGCATCTAAATTGACATTCGTGCATTTCAAATAAAGATACCAAGAGAATGAAGATTTTTTTTTTTTAATAGGAGTAAATTAGAAAGTTGCTTAAAATTTCATGCTCAATCTGAATCACAAAAGAAAAAATTTGGGTACAGTGTCCCTTTAACATCTGTTCTGTCAACACCTCTTCATCAAGCATAGACTATGCAAAATTTTAAATTATGGAGTTTATATTAAAAGTGTACTTTCAATATTTTATGTTGCCATCTTTTCATTTAATAATTGAAATTGTTTTTCCCCCCACTAACCCCTGAGAAGGTGGAATGCATCAGGAAGGATAAAGACCCTGCAACATGCTACACTGTTTAATAAGACATACAATTCCTGGATATAGAACTATAGTATCAGGGTTACCACTCACCTGATGCTTTTCAAGGGATATGTTCATGGCTATAAAAAAAATGCAAACTTTGCTAACAAAATAAATTTTGCTAAAGCAGTTTTTTTTATAAGAAAAATAATTACCATAACCTTACCAATAAGCTATTCTGTAATGTGCAAATATGAAGAACATTAATATATTTTCTTGCTTCTTCCTTCCCATCAGAGGTTCATATTGAGTGCACAAGTGCACTGGGCAAAGGATCCTCACTTAAAGGGTTTATTGGTGAAGATTAAGGAATCTCCCTTGTCCCAACATGCTGAATAATTTCAAGGAGCATCTTTTTTTATATTCTTTTATTAATTAACAATCATGAGAGTAAGTTTAATGTTTTTATTAAGCATGGTAAAGATATTTTTGTGTTCTATTGACTCAATTTCATAACATGCTTTCTGTTCATAAATATATAATAATGTAATGTAACTTTATATGTAAATAATAATAAAATTGGTAACAAGATTCTTCATTTGTATTATACTTTAATGATATATGATGGTGGTGATGTTTTGTGCAGAAAGTGCATAGTACACTGATTTTTTTATTTTTTTTTAAATAAATAATTTTTTCTATTTTGTTACATATTCTGTTTTTGTAAAAAAAAATTCACTTAAATTGATCTTCCTGTACTGAGAAAAAACAACTTTTTTTTAAGCTATTGAGGATAAATCAATAAAGTAGTGGTAGTTCTGAGTCTCAGTCAGTGAGCAATAATTTCTTAAAAGGACAATCAATTTGTTTCATAATTCACAGTGTACAATTTAGAAAAAAAATGTTACTTCTATTATGAACTTTTACTTGTTTTTCTCTTATTATCCTTTTTAAAGAGCATACCAAGGCAGGCACTGGAGTTGTCAACTTTCTAAGTAAAATGGAAATATTTGTTTTCTAAATTGTATGCTTTATCTAAATCCATGAAAGAAAAATGTTTTGCGTCCCATTTTTAAGGACCAATTTGTTTCAACATCAAAAAAAAGCAGCTTTAACATAATCTTTCATAATAAATATAAATATATATATATTATAGATGTGCAGGCCGAAAAATTAGTTTCAGATGAAATTTTTCGCTTTGGAAATTTCCATTAATATTTGGTGGGTGTTTTTGTTAATTTACCTTTTTGTTTTCTTTAAACGAATGTAAATCTTTTGAAACTGAAGGTGAACAATTAATCTATAGCTACAAATACTTACCTTAATTCTGGAGAGCACGTTAAGCCAATCTTCTTCTTGCCAGAGCCCGGCCGAGCTAACACCTGACTTAACACTCTCAGTTCCCAGGACCTGAACTAACTTTAGTGCAGATCCGGGGAGCCGAGCACCCAGGGGCGATGCTAGGATTTTTGGCCACACAGGCGAGCATACATTTTGCCGCCCCCCTATGATTACATACCATCTACATTGCTAGTTGAAGGAGTATGAAACGCAATTTTTTTTATTTCATGATTCAGACAGAGCATGCAATTTTAAGCAAATTTCTTATTTACTCCTATTATCAATTGTGTTTCCTTCTCTTGCTATCTGTATTAGAAAAGTAGAAATGTAAGCTGAGGAGCCAGCCCATTTTTGTTTCTCAGGACCTGGGTAGCTTTTGCTAATTGGTGGCTAAATGCAAATAAAACAGTAGTAGTGCAGCAAAGCAAATCAAACAGTGGTAGCGCTCCATAACAAATCAAACAATGGTAATGCCACATAACAAATTAAACAGTGGTAGTATTGCATAGCAAATCAAACAATGGTAATGCCACATAACAAATCAAACAGTGGTTGTGCTGCATAATGTGTGTGTGTGTGTGTATATATATATATATGTGTGTATATATATATATATATATATATATATAAGTGCACTCCACTGGGAATTTGTTCAAAATTATCACTTTACTGTGAACGTTTTCGGACCAACAGGTCCGTCCTCAGACATACAAGTGTTACAAAACAGCTTACCCTCTACCTTGTAGAGTACACCACCGGGCCAATACAAAAAATACACAAATTACCAGAGATAAAGTATATACAGTTATGACCAAAAGGTACAATACAGACAGGCAAATAGTCATAAGAATGAGGCCATAGTATTTTTGCATCTCCTGGCCAAATTGCGATATGCAGCGTCTCAGCATATGTTACCATGACAATCGAGATAAACAAAGCCAACTGCTAGGTCGAGCAGAACTCAAAATTACCCAAAGTGACACGGGAGGCAGAAATAAGTATCGCAAGTGCAATGCAGATGAAAATAGACTCTCAGGCTTCCAGATCAGACTAGAACAAAGAACATTGCTGTACAATATCACCTCCTATACATTGCAAACCTACAAAACTGTGGAAAACATTAAAGGGCGATATACACTATCTAATCATAGCTATAAGAGTCCCAAAATAGGACCCAATTATTATAGCATCACCTGACCACCAATGCAGCTTACAGATTCACAATCTGAATATAACCGGGTACAACGCAAAGGTGATGGGTCAAAGTGAGGCCAAACCTATAAGGGGGAGACTATAATAGATACTAATACAGAGCTGAGAAAAAAAAATTAAAACAAATATAATATGATGGATAATATATACAATATTATAGAAGCACATATATGACTAGCAGACTATACAAAAGCACCATATAATTGTATCTCATAAAGCAGCTATATACAATTATCAAATGAATAAAAATAAAAAAATGATAAGCTTAGTATATCATAAGGAGACAAAGATTAATGCTACTAGTAAGAATATGAAGAAAGAGAAAGTGGAAGGGCCTGTAAGGGTCTTAATGGATAACGACTCTCAAGTTACAAAAAAGCATACCAGTCCAGATGGGTGTTTAATCCTTTAGGGATTAATGTTTCCAAATTGTAAGTCCATCAGGCCTCTCTTTGTAGGAGTATCTTGTTGCGATCTATTCAAAGGGGAGATGTGATCAATAATTGTGTACTTCAGGTCAGTCATGCTATGTTGGAGTTGTTGAAAGTGACGTGCTACCGGTTGTTCTGAGGAACCTTTATTGATAGCTGTCCAAATGGCGGATCGATGATTAGCCTTATGGGTCCTGAGGTCGTCACAGGTCTTGCCCACGTAATAAAGGCCACAGGTGCAGTGTAATAAATACACAATATGTGTGGTTGTACATCTGAGCCAAAATTTATGTTTGTAACTCTTCCTCCTATATGGGTGAGAGGAGGATCCAGTAATAAGGCCCCCACAAGTGGTGCAGCCTAAACAACGATACACTCCTGTTTTTTTTTTTTTATAAAGCCAAGTAGATCTTGTATAGCAATGTTGGGGGTCTGTTTGGAAGAGAATGTCCCGTAAGGATCTAGCTCTCTTGTAGCCTATCCATGGTGGTGGCATATTTTCCAGAGGTAGTGATGGATCTGAACTGATGATATCCCAGTGTTTACATAATGATGAGCCTATCCCCCTCTTGTTGCCAGTATAAGTAGTGACGAAGGTCATTTCTGTTATCCGCATCCTTTTTACTTCCAGTATTTGGGGACTCCCAAGTGCATTTTCCGTTCTTTTAAGAGCTTCACTGGGTAATTCCTCTGTTTGAAACGGCATTCCATCTCAGTCAATTGGGTACCCCTGTTGGTAGTTTCCTTATTATGTCTTTAGAACCCTCTGTAGCTGAGACTTCTGGAGTGCCTTTTTAAGAGCCGGGGGATGGCAACTGGTGAAATGTAGCAAGGCATTGCAGTCAGTTTCTTTCCGGTACAGTGTAGATTGTATCTTTCCATCTCTTTTGTATTTCCGTACGTCCAAGAAATCAATTTGCGATTGATCATGTTGCATTTTGAATTTTAATGCTTCATTAGTGGAGTTCAGTTCTGTAAACCACATCTCCAGTCTTGTTTGGTCCCCGTCCAGATGACAAACAAGTCATAAATATACCTTCTGAAAAAACTGATCTTCTTTCTTTTGAACAGATCAGTGCCAAATTCTTTAAAGATGGACATGAATAAATGAGCATAAGATGGGGCCACGTTGGACCCCATCGCTGTCCCTGTTAGTTGTAGGAAGAATTTTTTTCAAATCGGAAGTAATTGCTACTTAGGCAAAATTCAAGAAGGTATAAGAGGATTTCGGGGGGGGGGGGGTTCCACATAGGGATATCTTGAGAGCTGTGTCGCAATGGCATGAAGACCCTCAGTGTGAGGAATGACTGTGTATAAACCTGTTACGTCTAGAGTTACTAGTATGTCATCCTCACTTATTCCATCAAGCACTTTTAGAGAGTGTAGTAACATAGAAGAATCTCTAAAGTAAGAGGGCATGTTCATGACCAGAGATTGGAGAAAGAAGTCCACGAATGTAGTCCACCCTTGTATGCTTCATGTATAATTAGGGTTTTGTCCTCAGTAAGAGTTTTTAGTGCATCACGTTCCTCTGTAGAGAGGTTATTGAATGTGTCCTTCTGATGGAGTTTCACACATTCTTCCATTTCTGTTGTGGTTAATCTTGTAAATGTATTAATACTCAAATTAAAGGAGCTAGGGATATACGTGGATTTCTTGCGAAACAGTTTCTGATCTTGTGTGCTGTTGCCAAATTTCTCTTTAAATGAAATAATTTTTATTACCCACATTCCCAAACCCAAAACATCAGGGAAAATACAGACATTAGATCCTGTAGGTACATCTAACAATAAGAAATAATCAGTTCGTAGGAAAAAGAAATGTCTCGCTAGATTACTTCATATAACGAGGGAAACCTCCAGCTATAAAGGTTCCTCATAGTCTTTATGTATGATTTTCCAGGTGTCAGACAGAGGTTAAATACCGATCAACAGCCATAAAATTAAGCCATATCAGTCTCTATCGGCCCTCTCGACTTTCTTGTGGGGTGGGATTGGTTTTGCTTTATAGTCTCCTGAGCTATATCATTGTCCAGTTGTCGTCACACCATCTTCAGTAGGAGACTTGCAGGTATGGGGGGTAATATAATGAAAAAAAAAAACCTCCAACTTTAACCAATCTCAGTAACACTTTCTAAAAGAGCCTGACTTTAACCAAACTGAGAATGATCAGAAATACAAAACAGATATTAAAATAACACAAAAGAATAACAAGTAACAATAACTGCATGAAACAAATATAGTGGTTGGTAGCTCAGCATTGTACTCTATATCTCCAAGCTCATGGCTGAAGATCGTGTACCTCTCCAGTCTTTCAACTAAGCTATCCAGCTTTGTGTGTCCACCTCTTTTCTGATTTCAAAACCTCCCATTAAAGCACCCCTATACTACATCCCCTCAGTCTCCCGTCTCTACACTGCGGGTCAGTATGTTATTGTTTTCTAGTATCCAATAAAACCATACTTTTTGGAATGTGGATTCTGTGTCCTGTGTAAATGCTGCTGACTCGTACATTTTATAAACCAGTTGAATTTTAGTCAGAACTTCTAACCAGGAAGGGATTTCTGTTTTCCAGTACTTAGCTATAACTGTTCTCGTGGTGGTGCATAGAATTCTAATAAAGGTGTTAATGTCTTTGTGTAGCCTGGGAATACCTTCGTGAAGTAATGCTTGAGCAGGGGTGAGATGAATCTGTTCGCCCAGGACCTTCCCCAGCAGCAAAGATAATTCTCGCCATATCTTTTTAACTTTAGGGCATTCCCACCACATATGTATATAGGATCCTATAGTTTTACAGCCCCTGTAACAAAAATTAGAGTTCTCCTTCCCCATGTGGGCTGTCTTTACTGGGGTCAGATACCATCTAAAGGATGTCTTTATAACATTTTCCCTCAAGTCAGCGCTAATAAGGCCTTTACTAGCCTGGTGTAATATCTCATCCCATTTGTCCAGCTCAATTTCTTTATCTATGTCTTTTTCCCAATTTAGCATTAACGTATTCTTAGAGCGTGTTCTCATTTCTTGTATGGAGATATATAGTCTAGAGATTGCTTTTTTAGGTCTAGTCGTTGCCGTACATAGTTGCTCAAGAACAGTTTGTCGGTTATGTGTCGGGTGTTTAGCTGTGCGTGTACGTATAGCTGAGGTTATCTGGAGATATAGAAACCAGTGCAGAGGGATAGGGTCTAGTTTCTGTCGTAACTGGGTGAAGGTCAGCAGCGCGCCCTGTGAGTAAAGGTCCGCTACCCTATACAGGCCTTTGTTTTCCCATTTTTGGATCTGTTTTTTGAACTCTTCACTAATAATATATTTTAGAGGTATTATTTTTGAATGTGAGAAGTTAATTTTCTCTGATTGTTTCGATGAAGGCCATTGCTGTTTGGTGGTTAGTGTGGTTTTATTCCTATAAGTATCGTGTCCATTGAGTAAGTCATTGCACCAGAGGATGCCATCCGGCGTCTCCTGACCTGTCATCTCCGCCTTTAGGGCAGGCCAGAGGATATCTACTTGTTGTCTGCCAAGTATTGAGTCTTGTGCCAATCTAGCAGCTTTGTAGTAGTCCAGTAAATTGGGGGCACCCACCCCACCCAGCTGTCTGTGTTTGTTTAGAATTTGATGTGGAATTCTCGGATGTCTATTGTCTCGTAAGAACCTATTTATATCTCTCTGCAGATTATCTATGTCTGTGACATTAATTTTAATTGGAAGTACTCTAAACAGGTAAAGTATCCTTGGTAGGATCGTCATCTTAATAGCGGAGAGCCTCCCGTACCAAGAAAAACCCATCTTTCTCCATTTCCCTAGGTCAGATCTGATTGTTTTGAACAGGGGAGTGTAGTTTGTTTCGTATAGTTTTGAGGAGTGTGATCTCAATTTTATTCCTAGATATTTTAGTCCTTCCGGTACCCACCTAAAATCAAAGTTCGCCTCTATCAATTTAATAGTGTGTTTTGGGATAGAAATGGGAAGCGCCTCGCATTTATCTGCGTTGATTTTATAGCCTGAGATCTGAGAGAACAAATGGATTGCCTGGTATACATAAGGCAAAGTGTGGAGTGGTTTCGAGATAGTAATTAGTACGTCATCCGCGAACAAGGTGATCTTGTGGTGTATGTCCCCAATCTCCAGACCCACTATATCAGTAGAGTTTCGTATGTAAGCAGCTAGTGGCTCTATGCAGATTGCAAAGATCAGGGGGGAGAGTGGGCAGCCCTGTCTCGTACCATTCAGAATAGATATGTTACTCGATTGGTGTCCTATTGCTCTAACATATGCTGTGGGTGTCAAGTATAAGCCTATAATGGCCTTCAAAAAATTACCTTCAAATCCCAGTTCCGAAAGCAGAGCTAGCATATATTTCCAATCCACCCTATCAAATGCCTTCTCCGCGTCCAGTGATAGGATCAGAGAAGGCACTTTTCGGTCGTGTAGGAAATCTATCACCGATATCATCTTTCTAATGTTGTCTGGGGCTTCCCTATCCTTAATAAATCCTACCTGATCTGGGTGAATGATGTGGGGTAAGATATGTTTCAGTCTATTGGCCAAGATTTTTGTGACTATTTTGATGTCCTGATTAATCAGGGATATGGGCCTGTAACTACTGCAAAGACTAGGATTTTCCCCCTGTTTTGGTATAACCACAATCTTAGCTCTAAGGAGGTCAGTAGGTATCTTGCCCCCTTCCATTATATGGTTTGCAAACACCACTAAATGTGGAACCAAGGCCTCGCGAAACGCCTTATAGTATTCCCCAGGAAATCCATCAGGTCCCGGGGCTTTACCAGGTTTGAGGTCTTTTATAGCTGAGATCACCTCAGCTCTTGTGATCTTGGCATTTAGGGTAGCTCTAGCCTCATCATCTATCGGTGTCAATTTAGCTTTTTGTAAGAAGGAGTCAAAAGTTGCCTTTGTTGTAAGATTATGGACCACCTTTGTGCCATCATATAACTGACTGTAGAATTGGGAGAATGTGTCAACAATTTCCTGAGGGTGTGTGGTTATGTGACCATTTGGTGTTTGGATGTTTGGTATAGAGAGAGATTGGCATTCATCTCTGATTTTATTTGCCAGGTATTTGTCAGGCTTATTGGCAAAGACAAAGTAGTTTGCTTTCAATCTATGTGCAGCTTTTACAGATTGTTCATTTAATATGGATTGTAGCGTTTGCCTCTTGCCAATCAGCTCAGCCAATGTAGCTTTAGAACCATTCTGTTTGTGTAGCTTTTCAAGAGAAGTGATTTCAATATTTAAATGTGTAATAAGAGCCTCTCTCTTCTTTTTATGTAGTGTTTTTTCTTTTATTAGTATACCTCTTACTACTGCCTTATGTGCTGCCCAGGGTATAATAGGGTCATCCGTAGAGTTTACATTGATCTGCCAATATTCTTTTAAGTTATTTAGGATTCTGTCTTTGATAAGTGGGTCTTTGGTACAAAATGAGTCATACGTCCATGTCTTTGTCCGTTTTGGGTCTGAGAGATCACCTAAGGTAAGCAGCGTCAAGGAGTGGTCAGACCACACACATGGGTGAATGTCTATAGAGCGTACTACTGGTTGCAGAATCTGACTAGTGAACACATAGTCTATTTTTGAGTAGCTATCGTGGGCTGATGAATAATAGGTGGTACTCCCATCCCCCCCATTTAGGTGTTTCCAGGTATCCTGCAGTGTGTGTTGACCTAAAACCTCCCAGATGTTTCTAGCCATTACTCTCTGCCTTTGTTTTTTTCTAGATTGTTGAATGAGTGTTTGCTTAGTCAGCGCCTGGAGGTCGATGTTAAAATCCCCTGCTAATATTATTCTCAGTCTAGACCAACCTGTTAACATATTAGAAAGGGTGTTAAAAAACTTATCTTGTTGTTCATTGGGAGCATATATATTACATAGGAGAATCTCAGCAGTCCCAATTTGTCCAAATACCAATAGGTATCTGCCCTCTTTATCTGATATGGTCTCTTTGTGGATAAATGGCAATGTGGAATGTATTAAAATAGAGACCCCCCCTCTTTTTTGAGTCTAACACTGAATGAAACTGCATTGGGTAATCTCTTGCCCAATATTTGGGAATAGCATTTTTTTAAAAATGAGTCTCCTGAAGGTAGATAATATTAGCCCTTAGCCTTCTGTAATTTGACATAGCTGTCCTTCTCTTGATATCTGTGTTTAATCCTCTCGCATTGTGCGAGATCAAGACTATCTTAGGTAAAGACATTCCACTGGGTAAAATAAGTCTGCATACTATACCTACTCTGAGACAGTAGCCAACCCCTAGTTTCTACCGGGATAAGTGTATAACTCTCTTTTCTCTGGGCCAGTGAACCTAGCTGCCTTTCCAGTGCCCAACCGTCCTGCAGTAGGTCTTTCCTTGGTGAACTTATACTAGTCATACATTGTTTCGTGCATTTAAATGGTAAAAACATATAACAAAACAGTAACAGTAACAGTTGATATTGATTAAACTTTTGAATACACATATATCAAAAACTAACACATGTCAATTGCGCTGTGCAGCCCCCACAGGAGGTGCCTGCTTAACACAGTCTCATGTGAGTGAAGAACTTAAGTCAGACCTCTAGGTCTGGTACCTGTGTGACCTCACGGTCATCGTTAGTGTCCTCTGGGTGTAGATACTCCCGAAATTGGTTCTATGGGTAATATAGCTCAAGTCTTAGATTTCTTCTTAGTCGCCGTCCTCCATTTTTCTCTTTGGGGCTTCCCTCTGGATGAAGATGGTGCAGAGGAGGGGTGCATTGCTTCTGTGGTTGTAATCTCAGGTGGTTCAAGGTCTAGAAATTTGCATATCTCCGGGATCTCCTCGGTGGTTTTAATAGTAGTAATTTTGCCATTGCGGATCACCTGGAGAGCAAAAGGAAATCCCCAACGATATTGGATGTTGTTCTTTCTTAGAAGGAGAGTTAAAGGTCTCAGGGCATAGCGTCTTTGTAGGGTTTTGACACAGAGGTCTTGAAAGAATTGGATTATGTTGCCCTGGAATTTGAACGTGGAGTTTTGTCTGGCGGCTATTAAGATTTTCTCTCTGTCAGGAAACCTTAGGAGCTTGATGATGACATCTCTCGGTGGCTGGTCTGGCTTAGGTTTAGCCCTTAGGGCTCTATGAGCTCTTTCGATTGGACATTCAGCATCTGTTGGACTTCCAAGAATAGCGTGAAATAGCCGTTGGAGATAATTATGAAGGTCCTCTGCTCCTACAGTCTCAGGGATTCCTTTAAGCCTAATATTAGAGCGACGGCTCCTATTCTCCAAGTCTTCAATTTTTTCTTCCAATTCTGAAATAGCTTGGGATTGAGAAGCAAGGGAATTTGAGACTGTCGCAACTTCTTCTCCCATTTCATCTGTGGCCGATTCTAATGAGTCTACTCGGTTCCCCAGTTCCAGGATCTCAGTTTTGATTTCTGTGAGGCTGTTAGTAACTGTAGTTTGAAAGCTGTCAATTTTCCCCCACAGTTTTTCGAAGTTAGAAGTTATATCTTGTTTAGATACCAGGGCTCGTAGGTCAGCTTTAGTTGCAGGAGTGAGATCCTCAGCATTTTCCTCGATTTCAGATTCCATATCCTCCTCAGTATCCACCATGTTGTGATCTTGAGATTTAGGAGTTCTAGATGATTTAAAGAAAGCGTCTACCGATAAGGATTTCGTCCCCCTATCTCCTTTGGAGCCCTTTCTCGTAGCCATGGTATTAGTAGTGGTAGTTCTGTTGTTTTATCCTGATCTTGTATCAGTAATTTAGTTTACTTGGAAGTATATTCACAGGTGTCTGCACCCCCTGTCCAAGAGACCTTTCTTGCTGTTGAGATCTTTATTAGATTTTCAGATATCTCTTATCCCCTTCACTAACTCTATAATTCTCTTCACTCATTTATAATGTTCATTTTTCTTCAGCATACTGTCTTTCTCCTCTTATGAAACATATATGCATGCTTATTATGGAAGACAGTATTGAACAGAGAAACTGCGTAATGTCGTAAGAGTGGTAGCAAAGCGTGAGCTATGTTGTGGCTTCCCTGCCAGACTGCACAGGCAACATTCTCTAACTCATTCTGAATGCATGCTATTTTATATTTGCTGAGTCTCCACAAACAATATTCAGAGTAGTAGCACCTATTAAAATGTGCCAGGATACATAGTAATAAAGCTGCTGTTAAATGACCAGGGATTTCAACTCAATATTTTAAATTCAGGTGTATGGTGTATCTGTGTGGTAGGCAGATCAAATTTTGAGTGCAGTATAAAATCACAAATCACCACCTTCTGAAATATTCATTATTATCCAAATCTGCCCAGCTTGTGATAAGGTGCTAAGGCCAGGAAGTGAAGAACATATATGGGCTCTGGTATTTGTGTTAAAGTTGAATGCTGCAGAGCCATATATATGTGGCAGTCTGTATGTTAGTCTCCCTCCACAGCCGAGGAAAAAAGGAGAACCCTCGTGAGAGAAAAAAAAGCTTTACTTGAAAGCACCTTTATTTTTATTATTCTCTTCCCCTCCCTTTCTCTCCCTTTCTTTTTGCTTCTTCCTGCTTTAAATATCACTTTCACTCAATCCTTATGAAACTGTGAGTCTTTCAAACAAGTTCCTCCCTTCCAACTCCCCAGCAGCTCTTAAGTTAGAATTAATGAAAAGTGTCTCTTCTCAGTTTACGTTGCACAGCTGTAGAGCAGGGGAAGGAGAAATGGAGGATTTTGGCGCCTTTTTGATTGTCCAGTTTAAGTGCTCAAATCTGTGCCTCAATTATAGGGAATCAACTGTCTCTCACTTTAATTATATGTCCCCTCCACCACTCGGCTACCCCACTTGCAGGTTGAACACTTTGAATTTCATATATTACCTTGCTGGGGTCCAGCCCGAGATCCGGAATCGTCTGGTAGCTCCGGTAACAGGGGAAGCACCCTCCGGCCCCTGCTCTTGTATCTCCCAGACCGGACCTGAAGCGAGTCACTCTGTAAGTCCTTATAAGCTTGACCGGGTAAAAAGACAGGCCAGACCCGCTCAGTGGTGATGCCGCAAAGACGACCTCCTGGGGGTGCAGCCGCCGCTTGATTCTCCTTAACGTAAGACGGTCTCGGCACTATTAGTGTGAGATTCTGTGAAAGCAGTCGACTTCTGCACTGTGAGCACTCCGGAGCGGATCCTCGACCCCCCCGGAGTGCAAGATGTAGGTAGTAGGGCTGCCCGGTATGTTATATGGGCCTCCGGTAAGCGTGATGAGAATAAGCCAGCAACACTCCAATTTCAGGTCTTAAACGGATGAAGTATGTCCTAGTGTATAGCTTAGCTTCTTGAAATGCTTTTTTATGTGCTATATCTCTGTTAAATATTATTTATAAGTTGTTTAGTTTTATTTTAATGGAGGAGCTCTTACTGAATGCGTCCTCTCTCGTTGCTGGCAAGCTCCGCCCCCCCAAATTTCTCTTTAAAGGGATACTAAACCCAAATGTTTTCTTTCATGATTCAGATTTATTTGTTCTCTTGCGATCTTTATTTTAAAAGCAGGAATGTAAAGCTTAGGAGCTGGCCCATTTTAAGTTCAGCACCCTGAATAGCGCTTGCTTATTGGTGGCTACATTTAGTCACCAATAAGCAAGCATAACCCAGGTTCTGAACAAAAAATGGGCTGGCTCATAAGCTTTCCTTTCTTGTTTTTTTAAATAAAGATAACAAGAGAACGAAGAAAAATTGATAATAGGAGTAAATTAGAAAGTTGCTTAAAAATACATGCTCTATCTGAATCATGAAAGAAAAAAATGGGTTTAGTGTCCCTTTAAGCTGCAGTTGTCTTTGGAATTTTTGTATGCCTATGAATAGATCAAAGGGGTCCGTCCTGCATGTAGAAATAAATGTCCCTTGTTTAGCCTTGTTTTTCCAAAGTGCTAAGGGGGTTATGGCTCAAATTCACCACAATGTTTTCTGGTGTCATTTCTTGTAATTGCTCTTTTCCTTGCAAGTTTTTTTGAGTGAGTGGTTACTCCTGAGGCCTGTTCAGTTTGAGTACTCGTATTTGGTTGCAATTCACCTTCAGATCCGGAACCAGAGCCTGAGCTTTCGACCGTAGTGACATTTTTTTGGTTTCTGGTATCTTTGTCGCCTTTTTCTTGTTTGAAATTCTCTCTGTCTCTCCTGTCTTGAGAGTTGCCAGAGAAATACCCTTTTATCACGGTAATCGCTGATGACTGCTTCCAATTTTTTGTTTTTAAAATCAATCAAATCAGACTCATATTTATTTGTTCCTGTAGTTTTTTAAGCCAGTCTTCATTACTGTCAGCTTGTAGTTTTGTTATGTTAGTCTGCTCATATGTAGAGATTTCTATTTTGATTGTAGCCAGAAGCTGTCCTACTTCTTGAATCACAAGTAGTACAAGGTCTAAGGAACATTTGTTTTCTATGTTACACCATTTCTCACAAAAGGCAGGATTGTTCCTGCCAATTGTAGGTGTATTTTGTATTCTGAATCCTCTAGGGATGTAACCCTTGCGGTGATATTCGGACAGGTATGCTCTGTGTGATATCAGGTCTCTCTCTCTTTGCTTTAACCTCAAAGGTGTGTGTGTGTGTGTGTGTGTGTGTATGTGTATGTATGTATGTATGTATGTATGTATGTATGTATATATATATATATATATATATAAAACTTCCACAGAATGCAGGCACTCCCTGGTCTTGATAAAATATAACAATTTTATTTAAGCATAGTTAAAATGACATAACGTTTCGGCACCAATTTGTGCCTTTGTCAAATGTCAGCATGAGAACAAAAGAATATGCAGCACACTTAAAACCAATATGATACACAAATAAAAACATACCACTTTTAAAGATGAGAGATAACAAACTTTTGCCGCCATTCGCATCTTCCCATTCCTGGCAATGACGTCACGTACGCACGTAACGTGCCTAGCGTGATGACGCATGGCACGGCGTTGCCATAGCGACGTCGGGTAGCCTCACGCGTCAGAGTGGGAAGTGTCTGTCACGCATGCGTATTGCTGTCTAATGTGGCTATGAGTAATTGTTGCCATTAGCAACCAAACAATCATAAATATATATAGCGTATTGAGTTTAGACATAGCGGTCATACAAGTAACCCTAGATAGTAGTGGATACATGCTATTTGATGGCACATTAGGACATAACCTGGATCGATGGAAAAATATGATTTTTGTTGCTGCATGCAATAAACCATCATACTCGTAATACAAAAAAGGAGACCAAACTCAGGGTCATCCTAAGAGTATAGGTAATGATTACCAAAAAATAATTAAATGCATCAGCACAAATAAACATATAAAACTTTGCTATCAAAGCACATCAATCAGATGAAGATAAGTTAAAACACAACACTTAAAAAATCACTCTTATAAAGAGAACATATTAATAGCCCCTAATCCAAGGCATTAACATATGAATTAAATAAGGAAATTTGAGTGAGGGTGAAAAACCACATATATAATAGCATCATGTCCCCCTGGGGTACATATAGAAACTTTTTAAACAGTGAGCTATCATTTAGATGTTCAGAAACGTCCAGGACAGAAATCATCCAAATGTTGTATTAATAAAATGGGCTAAAGTCCAGTGAGGTGTTGAGGCCTTTAGGTACCAACGTGTCCAACCTGTGTATCCATCTGCTTTCAAGTTGGAGCAGTCTATTGGCTCTGTCTCCCCCTCTTGACATGGGAGGTACGTGATCTATTAGCATAGACCTGATGCTTGACACGGAGTGTTTCAAAGCCACACAGTGGCGTGCCACTGGCTGATCTGACTCGCCAGATTTTAACGCAGCACGTATTGCGCATCAGTGGTTCGCCATCCTATCACGGAATGGGGTGATCGTCTTACCCACGTATACACTGGAACAAGGACAAATTAATATGTATATTACATAGTTACTCATGCAACTCAAACAATGATTTATCTTATATCTCTTGTTCGAATGTGGGTGCTGAAAAGAGTTACCTCTGGTCATGCTGTTGCATGTGGTGCAATTGCCACAGGGGAAACTACCCATTTTGGAGGGTTTGAGCCACGACTCCTTGCGATAGTGTTTAACAGGATCCGACTTCACCAAGTGGTCCCTGAGGTTTTTAGCTCTACGATAGACCAACCTCGGCGGTGGCATGTTGCAAAAGGGTAATGTGGGATCAGTCTCCACAACCGGCCAATGCTTGTGCACCGCTCCTGTCAACTTTTCATTACCAGGTGTATAGGTGGTAACCAGGTTTAACTGTTCACGTTTGACATTACTCTGTCCTTTAAGGCCATCCATATGGAGCTTCTCTTGTGTCTTAGTAATTTCAGCTCTGGCATACCCTCTGTTACTTAGTTTCTTGCCCATTTCTTCCAACTGGGTGGTCCGCAATGATAGCTCACTATTGTTTCTCAGGACTCTGGTGAGCTGGGAGGTTATGACACCTTGCTTTTGGTGTGCAGGGTGAAAGCTTCTAGCATCCAATAAAGAATTGCGGTCCGTGGGTTTAGTGTACAAAGATGTACTAAACCTCACCTTGCCTGATTCATCCACCTTGAACACATTAAGATCTAGGAAATGTACATTGATCAAATCATATTCAAGTTTAAAGCGTATAGGGGACTCCATGAGGTTCAAATGTGACACCCACTCACGCAAAGAAGATTCACTACCCCTCCAGATGAGAAACACGTCATCAATGTAGCGTGCATAATATTTCACCTTGGGGTTCTCAAATGGCCTCATGAGTTCACGCTCATACCACGCCATGAAAATATTTGCGTAAGTGGGTCCCACATTCGAACCCATGGCAGTCCCAGAAATCTGTAAATAATAATTTTCCTCAAATTTAAAGTAATTTTTCTCTAAAGAAAATGATAAGTGTACAGAGGAATTCAATGGAGGGTCCACAATAATGAACATTACCAGTCACCATGGACCTGACAGGATGTCATCATGCCGAAGATCAGAATAATCCTTCAAAATTCTCAAAAGACTCAGTGAATCCTGCAAATAAGCATCAGTATTCTTGACTACAGTCTGAAGATGTGAGTCGATATAGATGGCTATATTAGTAAGTACAGACCCCCGGGCAGATACAATAGGCCTGCCCGGGGGGTTCACCAAGGTCTTATGGACCTTTGGGAGAAGGTATAATGTAGGTACAATCGGATAATCAATAGTGAGAAATGCATACTCTTTTTCACTTAGATGACCAGCAGTAAGGCCATTTTGAAGAAAGGAATCAATAAGTGACTTATAGATAGAGGTGGGATTACTTTTTAGTTTAACATATGTATTTACATCAGCCAATTGTCTAAGGGCCTCCTGTCGGTAGTCTGTGTAATCAAGAATAACTATAGAGCCCCCCTTGTCTGCCGGGCGGATAATGATTAAGGTGTCATTGCTTAAATCAATAAGGGCTTTATGTTCAGCCGGCGTTAAATTAGAATATAGACGTGTAGGGGTATGTTCCAACAGGTTACTAGTAAGTACCCTTGTGTAGCTCCTAATCGATGTGTGCGTATTGGGAGGCTCAAATGTAGATTTTTTCTTGAAAACCCTCACCCAGAAGGGTCTGTTCTCTGAAGTGATCCTTTAACTTAAGTTGGCGTTGGAATCTATGTATGTCGACTAACTGTTCAAATCTATCTGGTTTTGGAGTGGGAATAAATGACAATCCATGATTGAGTAAAGACCGTTCAGCACTACTGAGTGGTTACTGCTAAGATTGAATATAATATCTATTTCTTGTGAATCTGTTTTGAATTTAGATTTGGACCCCCCTCGCCTGGTTTTACATTTTTTTGCCCTCTTTTGTCTTGGGGCATGGGTGGGGGTTTCGCAGTTGAACGAGTAGTCACCCCTAAAAAATGTTCAGATTGATTAATTTGTACAGGGGTGTGATTATCATTACCACTGGCCTCAGTGCCAGAGGAGTCACCCCCACTGCTGTCTACAACACTTAATGTGTTTCTAGATCTAAGATTCCTGCGTCGTCTATGTGGACCATCCTCTTTACCATATAGCCACCTATATACCCTCCTTTCTCTATAATCATTTTCAACATTATTAAGTTTCTTATTTTTAAAGTTGATAAGATCAGTGCGATACTTATTTATCAGGCCATCAAGTTTAGTAATCCAATCTTGACTGGTATCATTAGTCAGAATGTGGGTACTCTGTTCTTTGATGGTGTCCAATTCAGCCTTGATTTTAACCCCTAACCTAGTGACTTCCTCAATCACTAGAAGGATCAGATCATAAGAACATTTGTTCAATATTGATCACCATCTTTTACAGAACTCCACATTCTGCCTACCCAGAGTCGGTATATTTTTAACTCTAAAACCCCTATGGATACATTTTTTCCTAAAGTAGCTAGATAGAAAAACAGCATGAAGGTGATAATCAATTTCTTTCCTACGCAAATTAAGCATTTTATGATAGACATTAATAGGTGTCTCACCACCCAGCTCACTCAAGTCCTCAGGAATAAGAATCCTGTCCGCATCTTCATCTGTAAATGCTAAAGGATCCGTGTTGAAGTCATCATCCAACTGTGAATATTCAGGTATGCCAGCAGCCTCAGCCATCATCAATATAGGGGTGGATATAAAAACAAAACGATTACTCCAAGAGGATCAACAGGATAATAAGTGTGTGATATCAAAGCAAAGTCCACTTGATATAGTGTATAAATATTAGGAGTGCTTAATCCCAAATGCAAAAAGCCAATGTATAGTTCCTTAAAGGGAAAGCACAATCTCACCACTCCATTAATGCCACGGTGCTCTGCTGTAAATCATCCAAAACTTCCACAGAATGCAGGCACTCACTGGTCTTGATAAAATATAACAATTTTATTTAAGCATAGTTAAAATGACATAACGTTTCGGCACCAATTTGTGCCTTTGTCAAATGTCAGCATGAGAACAAAAGAATATGCAGCACACTTAAAACCAATATGATACACAAATAAAAACATACCCCTTTTAAAGATGAGAGATAACAAACTTTTGCCGCCATGCCGCCACTCGCGTCTTCCCATTCCTGGCAATGACGTCACGTACACACGTAACGTGCCTAGTGTGATGACGCATGGCACGGCGTTGCCATAGCGACGTCGGGTAGCCTCACTCGTCAGAGTGGGAAGTGTCTCAGTCACGCATGCGTATTGCTGTCTAATGCGGCTATGAGTAATTGTTGCCATTAGCAACCAAACAATCATAAATATATATAGCGTATTGAGTTTAGACATAGCGGTCATACAAGTAACCCTAGATAGTAGTGGATACATGCTATTTGATGGCACATTAGGACATAACCTGTATCGATGGAAAAATATGATTTTTGTTGCTGCATGCAATAAACCATCATACTCGTAATACAAAAAAGGAGACCAAACTGAGGGTCATCCTAGGAGTATAGGTAATGATTACCAAAAAATAATTCAATGCATCAGCAAAAATAAACATATAAAACAAAGAAAAATTGATAATAGGAGTAAATTAGAAAGTTGCTTAAAAATACATGCTCTATCTGAATCATGAAAGAAAAAAAAAATGGGTTTAGTATCCCTTTAAGCTGCAGTTGTCTTTGGATTTTTTTATGTCTATGAATAGATCAAAGGGGTCCGTCCTGCATGTAGGAATAAATGTAAGTCCCTTGTTTAGCCTTGTTTTTCCAAAGTGCTAAGGGGGTTATGGCTCAAATTCACCACAATGTTTTCTGGTGTCATTTCTTGTAATTGCTCTTTTCCTTGCAAGTTTTTTTGAGCGAGGGGTTACTCCTGAGGGCTGTTCAGTTTGAGTACTCGTATTGGGTTGCAATTCACCTTCAGATCCGGAACCAGAGCCTGAGCTTTCGACCGTAGTGAATTTTTTTTGTTTCTGGTATCAATGTCGCCTTTTTCTTGTTTGAAATTGTCTCTGTCTCTCCTGTCTTGAGAGTTGCCAGAGATATACCCTTTTATCACGGTAATTGCTGATGACTGCTTCCAATTTTTTGTTTTTAAAATCAATCAAATCAGACTCATATTTATTTGTTCCTGTAGTTTTTTAAGCCAGTCTTCATTACTGTCAGCTTGTAGTTTTGTTATGTTAGTCTGCTCATATGTAGAGATTTCTATTTTGATTGTAGCCAGAAGCTGTCCTACTTCTTGAATCACAAGTAGTACAAGGTCTAAGGAACATTTGTTTTCTATGTTACACCATTTCTCACAAAAGGCAGGATTGTTCCTGCCAATTGTAGGTGTATTTTGTATTCTGAATCCTCTAGGGATGTAACCCTTGCAGTGATATTCGGACAGGTATGCTCTGTGTAATACCAGGTCTTTCTCTCTTTGCTTTAACCTCAAAGGTGTGTGTGTGTGTGTGTGTATGTATGTATATATATATATATATATATATATATATATATATATATATATATATATACAGGCTCGTCTTTTGTGGGGCCTGTGGTGAGTGCACCAAATCTAATCAAATTGGAATCTTTTTCTGTAAATTGGAAGGAGTGTGCCCCAGGAATCGTTTCCCCTGTGTCTATGAGAGTATTTTGATCCTCTGTATCGGTCATGCTAAAATGTTAAAAACAAATAGCAAACAAGCATTCAAATTAGTCCTTGGTTAAACACATAATTGTCAAGTGCAAGATCCAAAAGAAAGCATATAAATATGATACAGACCGCACTCCTGACTTCCTCCAACATAGACCCAGGGTGCAGCAAAAAGGTAGCTATAGAAATGAAGAAAGTGCACTCCAATGGGAATTTGTTCAAAATTATCACTTTACTGTGAACGTTTTTGGACCAACAGGTTCGTCCTCAGACATACAAGTTGTCACGCCGCGCCGCTCTAGCCGTTGCTAGGGGCGCGGCTTCTCCTTCCCTGCTTGTTGTTAGGGGCTGTGTTGGGTCCAGATGCGTGCAGCACTTAAGTCATAGCCGCATGCTCCTCTGTCCATGCCGGTCCGGATTCCTGTGGCGCAAATCCTGTTTCTTCACCAAGCTGGACTTCCGTGCGACATACAATCTGATTCGTATCTTCCCAGACCACGAATGGAAGACCACCTTCAACACAAGATATGGGCATTATGAATACCTTGTAATGCCCTTTGGGCTGTGTAACGTCCTTGCAGTCTTCCAGGCATTTGTCAATGATGTCTTCCATGACCTCCTCAACCACACTGTCATTGTGTATCTGGATGACATCCTTGTTTTCTCTTCCACTTTGGAGAAACATCATAAACATGTGAGACAGGTACTTCTACATTTGGTAGCCAAGATAGAAAAATGTGAGTTTGTTCAAGTTCAGATCCAATTCCTTGGTTATGTCATCTTGAAGGAGGGTTTTGCCATGGATCCTGCTAAACTCACCGCAGTTCTAGAATGGCCTCAACCTATTTCATTAAAGGAATTACAGAGGTTCTTGGGGTTCTCCAATTATTACCGCAAGTTTATAAAGAACTTTTCTCAAACAGTCGCTCCACTCACTGAATTGACAAAACGGAACAAAGACTGTAAACATTGGCTTCCTGAAGCCATTAAATGCCTTCTCTTGTCTAAAAAAGGCTTTCTGTTCTGCTCCTGTGCTCTGCCATGCTGATCCTGACCTACAGTTCACTTTAGAGGTTGATGCCTCAGAGATAGGGGCTGGAGCAGTTCTAACCCAAAGGGATCCTTTGACTTCCAAGTCACACCCTGTAGCCTTTTTCTCTAAACGCTTTACTGCTGCAGAGAGGAATTACGATGTGGGTAATCGTGAACTCTTAGCCATTAAGATGGCTTTGACTGAATGGCGTCATTGGTTAGAGGGCACCGCCAATCCCATTCAGATTCTCACCGACCACAAGAATCTGACTTACCTAGAGACTGCTCATCAACTCAATCCTCGACAGGCCAGGTGGGTCTTGTTCTTTTCCCGTTTTAACTTTGTGGTCTCTTATCTTCCTGGGACCAAGAACAAGAAGGCAGACACCCTTTCCCGTCAGTTCCCTCTTTCAAGTGCTTCCACTGAAGCCCCTATTGAACACATCATACCTCCCTCCTGTGTGGTTGCTCAACTAAATTACCACCCTTCTGCAAAGACTGCAATGTGCCCAGTCCAGTAAACCTCCTGGAGCCCCTGTGGCCTCTGATATCCTCTTTGTGCCTCTAAACCTACACACCCCTGTGCTTTCCTGGGCTCATGATAGTAAACTCTCAGGACATCCTGGTTTGACTAGGACTTTCAAGCGTCTTTCCCAACATGTATGGTGGCCTACTATGAAGTCCGACGCTCAGGATTATGTGAAAGCCTGCACAACTTGTGCTGCCAACAAAACTCCCCGATCCTTGCCTCCTGACTTGCTCCAACCATTGTCCATTCCCAAACAACCATGGACACACACAACAATTGACTTCATTATGGACCTCCAACCCTTTGACCACCATACAGTTATTTGGGTTGTGGTGGATCGGTTCTCCAGACTGGCTCATTTTGTACCCTTAATGAAACTGCCATCGGCCCAGAAATTCTCGTCTCTTTTTCTCTTGCATGTGGTACAACTTGATGGCATTCCTGTGAATATTGTTTCCGTCAGAGGTCCACAATTCATCTCTACCCTTTTGGAGAGCCTTGTGCAAGTTGGAACCACTGTTTCCTTGTCTTCTGGCTACCATCCTCAAACCAATGGATTTACTGAGAGAGTAAACCAGGATCTCGAGGCCTACCTTAGAGCCTTTGTCAATTCTCTTCATGCCAATTGGTCTGACTTGCTGCCCTTAGCCGAGCTGGCAAACACTCATTGGCACTCTTCTCTATGATGTTCCCCATTTCAAGCCGCAGCAGGGTGTCAACTTCGTGTCTTCCCTCTTTCTGCCCAGTCCACTGGGGTTCCTGCTGTAGACCGACACGTTACTGAATTCACCACTCATTGTCCTTGGCGACCCTGAATATGAGGTTGCTAAGATCCTGGACTCCAGATACAGGCGCAGACAACTGCAGTATCTTGTACATTGTAAGGGTTATTCTGTGGCAGATCGTTCCTGGGTTTCTGCCCGTGACATACATGCTCCATCTTTAGTCTCCAGATTCCATGTTGCTCATCCTTTGAAGCCGACTCTGGTTCCCGGGGGGAACTCTTTAGAAAGGGGGCTATGTCACGCCGTGCGGCTTTAGCCTTTGCTAGGGGCACGACGTCTCCTTCCCTGTTCATTTTTAGGGGCTGTGTCGGGTCCGGATACGTGCGGCGCTGACATCATTGCCGTGTGCTCCTCTGTCCATGCCGTTCCAGATTCCTGTGGCGCGAATCCTGCGCCTATTTAAGTTCACAGTAACGATCTATTACTGCCCAAGTATAGGTGTTACTTTGTGTGCTCCTGGGTGTGATAGATTGTTACTGCTTTATTGCCTTATTGTGTTTGAACCCTGCCTGTCTGACTACTCTGCCTATTATACCCCTGAATTGCTGGATTTATATACTGCTGCTGAACTCTGCTTGTCTGACTACTTTACCTGTTTAACCCCTTAATTGCTGGACTGATATACTGCTGCTGAACTCTACTGGTCTGGCTACCCTGCTTGTTAACCCCTAAATTGCTGGATTGATTTACTGCTGCTGAACTCTGCTTGCCTGACTACTCTGACTATTAACCCCTATTATTCTGAATTGCCTCTCTGTTGCCAAAACCTGCCTGTCTGACCATTCTAGTGGTTTGCCCTTGGACTGCTTTACCGTTGCCAAAACCTGCCTGCCTGACCATTCTAGTGCTTTGCCTTGGACTGCTCTACCATTGCCGCTGAAGACTACCCTTCCTGTGGTGAGGGCTGCTTCCCTCATCTTGCTCTGGGATATTCCCTATCCTTCTGGCTCGACACCGAGATAACAAGACTGCTGGCCGAGTTCAGTCTGATTGTGGAGTATCCCACGAGCATTACACAAGTGTTAGAAAACAACTTACCCTCCACCTTACTTGTAGAGTACACAGTAGTGTAGAGTGATCAGTATCTACTAGCAGCATTCGAACAAGGCTTTCTGGATAAAGACACAATTGCCTACCTGACTGTTACCTATCCTAGGACACCAGTGTTTTATACACTGCCAAAGATACATAAACAGCTAGACAAACCACCAGGGAGACCCATTGTCTCTGCTATTGGGTCTATCGAACAACCCATAGCTACATTCATGGACTTCTTTCTCCAATCTCTGGTCATGAACATGCCCTCTTACCTTAGAGATTCTTCTATGTTACTACACTTTCTAAAAGTGCATAATGAGATAAGTGAGGATGACATACTAGTAACTCTAGACGTAACAAGTTTATACACGGCCATTCCTCACACTGAGGGTCTTCATGCCATTGTGACACAGCTCTTAAGATATCCCTATGTGGGACCCCCCCCCCCAATCCTCTTATAACCGTCTTGAATTTTGCCTAAGTACCAATTACTTCCAATTTGAAAACCAATTCTTCTTACAACTAACAGAGACAGCGATGGGGTCCAACGTGGCCCCATCTTACGCTTATTTATTCATGTCCATCTTTAAAGAATTTGGCACTGATCTGTTCAAAAAAAAGGAGATCAGTTTTTTCAGAAGGTATATTGATGACTTGTTTGTCACCTGGACGGGGACCAAACAAGACCTGGCGATGTGGTTTACAGAACTGAACTCCACTAATGAAGCATTAAAATTCAAAATGCAACATGATCAATTGCAAATTGATTTCTTGGACATACGGTTATACAAAAGTGATGGAAAGATACAATCTACACTGTACCGAAAAGAAACTGACCGCAATGCCTTGCTACATTTCACCAGTTGCCATCCCCTGGTACTTAAAAAGGTACTCCCGAAGTCTCAACTAAAGAGGGTTCTAAGAAATAATATGGAAACTACCAACAGGGGTACCCAATTGACTGAGATGGAATGCCGTTTCAAACAGAGGAATTACCCATTGAAGCTCTTAAAAGAACAACTGGAAATGCTCTTGGAGTCCCCAAATACTGGAAGTAAAAAGGATGCGGATAACAGAATGACCTTTGTCACTACTTATACTGGCAACAAAAGGGGGATAGGCTCATCATTATGTAAACACTGGGATATCATCAGTTCAGATCCATCACTACCTGTGGAAAATATGCCGCCACCAAGGATAGGCTACAAGAGAGCAAGATCCATAAGGGACATTATCATCCAAACAGACCCCCTACATTGCTACACAAGATCTACTTGGCTTTATAAAAAAAAACAGGAGTTTATCGTTGTTTAGGCTGCACCACTTGTGGGGGCCTTATTACTAGATCCTCTTCTCACCCATGTAGGAGGAAGAGTTACAAACCTAAATTTCGGCTCGCATGTAAAACCACACATATTGTGTATTTATTACACTGCACCTGTGGCCTTTATTACGTGGGCAAGAACTATGACAACCTCAGAACCCGTATGGCTAATCATCAATCCGCCATTCGGACAGCTATCAATAAAGGTTCCTCAGAACAACCGGTAACACGTCACTTTCAACAACTCCAACATAGCGTGACTGACCTGAAGTACATGATTATTGATCACATCCCCCCCTCTGAATAGAGGGGGTGATCGCAACAAGATACTCCTACAAAAAGAGGCCTGATGGACTTACAATTTGGAAACATTAATCCCTAAAGGATTAAACACCCATCTGGACTGGCATGCTTTTTTGTAACTTGAGAGCCGTTATCCATTAGGACCCTTACAGGCCCTTCCACTTTCTGTTTCTTTATATTTTAATCTTTGTCTCCTTATGATATCCTAAGCTTATAATTTTTTAATTTTTATTCATTTGATAATTGTATATAGCTGCTTTATGAGATACAATTATATGGTGCTTGTTTATAGTCTGCTAGTCATATATGTGTTTCTATAATATTGTATATATTATCCATCATATTATATTTGTTTTAATTTTTTTTCTCAGCTCTGCATTAGTATCTATTATAGCCTCCCCTTATAGGTTTGGCCTCACTTTGACCCATCACCTTTGTGTTGTACCCTGTTATATTCAGATTTTGAATCTGTAAGCTGCATTGGTGGTCAGGTGATGCTATAATAACTTGGGTCCTATTTTGGGACTCTTATAGCTATGATTAGATAGCATATATCGCCCTTTAATGTTTTCCACAGTTTTGTAGGTTTGCAATGTATAAGAGGTGATATTGTACAGCAATGTTCTTTGTTCTAATCTGATCTGGAAGCCTGAGAATCTATTTTTGTCTGCATTGCACTTGCCCTACTTATTTCTGCCTCCCCTGCCACTTTGGGTTATTTGGAGTTCTGCTCGGACCTAGCAGTTGGCTTTGTTTATATCGGTTGTCATGGTAACATAAGCTGAGACACGGCATATTGCAGTTTGGGCAGCAGATGCAAAAATAATATGGCCTCAATCGTACGTCTATTTGTATTGTACCTTTTGGTCATGATTGTATATACTTTATCTCTGGTAATTTATGTATTTTTTGTATTGTTTTGATTATAGACGTCCGGATTCAAGTTGCCCGGGATGATGACGTCAGTGGAGGAGCGTGTCTACCCGGGAGAGCGTGGAGACCGGCGCCTTGGTGTACTCTACAAGGTGGAGGGTAAGTTGTTTTGTAACACTTGTATGTCTGAGGACGGACCTATTGGTCCGAAAACGTTTACAATAAAATGATAATTTTTAACAAATTCCCATTGGAGTGCGCTTTCTTCATTTCTATAGCTACCTGTTTGCTTCACCCTGGGTCTATGCTGAAGGAAGTCAGGAGTGCGGTCTGTATCATATTTATAAATATATATATATATATTTGTGTGTGTATATGTGTGTGTGTATATATATATATATATATATATACACACATATATATATATATACACACACATGGGACGTGCAGTCATAGAAGGGAGGGTAGACAGGGTGAGGGATTTACTCAATTATAAATATAAAGTGGGCATCTGCCATCTTCCAAATACACTTTAGTTTCCTGCACTGCAATGATAAACAGAGGCTCAGAGCAGGTAAGTCTCCCCTACAGGGTCATAGAAAGTACTTGGGACAAATGGGACTGGAGTTTGTTGTAAAGATAGGGCACAGCCCCAATTTGGTTCTGTAATAAAAATGTCCTCTGAACTGGATTCTCTGTCTGAATTTAGTTCAGCTAACCTTATTATTTCAAGCATTTTGTCCTATCCATGAAGGAAAGTACTTAGATGTTATTTAATTTTATATCATTATTATAGTGATCAATTTATGTGTCAGATATCTTTGTTTGCAACTTTGCAATGCATCACCTGCAAGGTGTATTTTTTGTTATAAAGCTGATATGCTATATCATTATGCAAGGAGAAATTGCTGTTGAACTCAAACTAAGAATTAAAAAATTATTTATCCGACTCATCCTGCCCAGTACAATTCAAACCACATGACACTGAAAGTGCAGGAATTCAAGAGTCCCTACCCACATACATCTTTTTCCAAGATGGGAAAGTTAAAACTCAGGCAGATGTTACCTCTAGTTGTCGAGATATATTCTCGAACTGGCTAACTTACTCACAGGTAATACACTACCTAACAACACACCCTTTCAAGAACCATTTCACGCGTACCCTTACCCCTTTTGAAACTCTGTGTAGAACAGAACACCCTGACAAAGGTATTCTCTCGCTTACTTATAAACAGATTGCTACTACATATTTAAATACTTTGCCCTCCTATGTTGCAAAATGGGAAGCAGAAGTGAGGGAAACTCTAACGCCAAAAACATGGCTAGATATCTTCATGCACATGAGCAGATCCTCGTCCTCTATATCCACATTAGAAATGAATATGAAATTGTTGTGTAGATGGTACTACACCCCTATGAGACTATACAGACTTTTTCCTACCGCCCCAGCGACATGCTGGAGAGGTTGTGAAGAAATGGGCACCATGTTCCACATATGGTGGCAATGCCCAATAGTGGGGAAATATTGGGAATCAATCAAAACAGAAATCGAATCAATAATAACAGTCCCACTACCATACACACTCTGGACATATTTGTTCAACCATTTTCCAAAGATTAAATGCAAGTTCAGGCTAGCATTATTAACCCTAATGATCAATTCCGCAAAAAAATGAATACAGCTAAATTGGAAAAAGATAGACCTTCCCACAATCAAGACTTGGGGAGAAACAGTAACACATCACTTACGGTTAGAAAAATATCACTACGGACATACAAACCGACTTGACGATTACCACTCTATCACTTTTTTTATGGGAAGAATATTTAAACACACACCCGGTGTAGTATTAGGTGATAAGCAATGGCACATCTACTAACCCCTATCTCCTTGACCCCCCTTACAACCCCGTAATTTTATTCGTAACTCTAAAATGAGTTTCAGGGTACAGATGGTCCTTCTACCTTTTAACCTAGCTGACCCTCAAAACGAGTGCATCTAACCAAATCAAGGTAACCCCCCTTTTTTTTTCAATGGCTGGTACACTGGTACAAAGATTATTTCATAACTCAATAGACAAGTCATTTCTATGTTCTAAGATCTCACTGTTTAACTGTTTTATTGTTTGGTTACATATTTACTTAACTGTCTGACCGCTCACATCCTGAAGATTATAGTCTATTTGGACTCATCCCTCTCTTAGCGAACGGGATTTTCTTTTAAAGCAATTGTTTAACTGAATCTTCTTTTAGTGCACTGTGGTTATAATGCATACAATTCTGTGGAAGGGCTCTGACTCTATACCCTGAGCCGTTACCTTTCTATTAGATTTTGCTAACACCTTACTAACAGGGCCGCCATCAGGGGGTGACAGGGGTGACTCCTGTCAGGGGCCCAATGGGTCAGGGGGGCCCCATGAGGCAAGAACTAAAAAAAAAAATTTTTTTTTTTTACATTTTGGCAGCCACCAGTGGGAACTACAGCAGAGTACTAATTGAGCATGGGAAATGTTATTACAAGGAGTAAAGTATTAGCATTTGAGAGCATTTCTGAGTGTGCACTAAACTACTATGCACAGTGTGAGACAGACTTGGAAATTTGTTGGTACAGTTTGTGCCTGAGTCAATTTTGAATTCACAGAATTATTTTTGTTTGCACATTTACAAATATGATTCTTTAAAAAGTGATCTCTTAATTTCTGCATTTTTTTTTATCATGCATGTCACACACTGTTGATTTAGGGGATGCAAGGTGCATACATGTTTCCTCCTGTGAGTGTTTCTGTGGGTGTCTGTGTTTATTTCTTTTTTTTGTGTCTCTATGAGTGTGTATATATTTTTTTTCTGTGGGTCTCTCTGTGAGGGTGGGTGTGTATGTCTTTGTGCATTTTCTGTGGATGTATGTGAGGGTGTGTGCGTATGTCTGTGTTTTCTGTGGATGTCTCTGTGAGGGTGTGTGTGTGTATGTATGTATGTCTGTGTTTTCTCTGGATGTCTCTGTGAGGGTGTGCGCTTTCTGTGGGTGTCTCTGTGAGGATGTGTGTATGTATGTCTTTCTGTGTTTTATGTGGTTGTCTCTCTGTGTGTGTATGTCTTTGTGTGGTTTCTGTGGGTGTCTCTGTGTGTGTGTATGTTTTTGTGTGTTTTCTGAGGCTGTCTCTGTCGGTGTTTCCTTGGTTGTATGTGCAAGTTTGTGTGTGTGTGTCCATTGTCTGTTCCTTTTTAGGACATTTTGACCTTACTACTGATTATTCACATCTTTCTACAGACTTTGAGACTAATGAGACCTTTCCGGAAGTCACCAATCCACCATTTAATCTTTAAATTATTGTTTAGGCAGTTCAGGGCCCTTCCTTTCAGCCACTGCATGCTGTTGTCATAATTTAATTGTCATCTTCCTTTACAAAAAGATAATCAGAACTCCATATTTTGTTTTCTAAATCTCTTTTTTTTGCAAAACTGTAGTTTACCTCATTACTTGTCAGGTCAATGTAAACAAGTGCTGAGTGTCTGTTTGGGTGTCTGTGTCTGAGTGTGTTTCTTTGCGTGTCTGCTAGAGTGTCTATATGTGAATCCTTATGTGTGAGTGTGTGTGTGTTTCAGTGTATGAGTGTGTCTGTGTCTGTGTTTGTGTATGTTACTACCTTTACAACATTTCCAAATTTAAATAGGCACTTAAGAATAAGGTGCATATACATTTTAGTCACTTGGTAAAAAATTGCACATGTCAAAGGAGGTGGGGGGGCCCTGATCAATGGTTAAGTCAGGGGCCCCAAAATTTCTAGTGGCGGCCCTGCTTACTAATGTGTGCTTTGCGGTTATCATGTCATCATGTTATCAATGTCTAATGATGAGTTTTGTATGTAACATTTTTTCAAACTTTCAATAAAAATTATTTAAAAAAAATATATATATATTTATCCGGGGCGGAGCCAACTACCAAAGGAGCCAGACGTGTACGTGCAGAGCTCCTGGCTCTTATATGTTATATTCAATGTTTTTTAGCATCTAAAATAAATTTTGAAACTCTAAAAAGGGACACTTCCATATATAGCATTACCAGAGTCACTCAATACTATTGGATCGACATTTTTTGGCTCTGGGAGTGCTCCAGAAATTCCGTTCAGATGTGGGCCTTGGATAACTGGAGGCTGGCTGTGATGCAAATCATACAAGATCATTTTGCCAGCCTAGAGCTGGTCCTACAGGAATGTTATGCTAACATTATGGCTGGAGAGGGCAAACCTGCTTGGTCAGCGGACTGTCGTGTCGCCCCTTCTAATTCTAATTGTGCTGATGCGCTGGCCTCTGAGACCTCGCGTAGCCATCTTGATGCCCTAAAACAAAGGGGTGCCCCCACCTATTATGATAGAGACTGGCTACAATATGAATTTGGATCTAGGGGCTCTCCTCCCACGATTCCTGTCTCTGGACCGGCTACTGAACTGCATTGTTACCCAAGAGATCCAACCTTGATACCATCCCTACCTTGAAACACAATGGATGTAGCCTCCGCAGAGACCCGACCAGCTTCCTCAGCAGCCGACCAGGTAGCTAGATGGGACATACTCAGGAAAGCTTGCCCTGCACAGTTCTTCCAAACACAAGAAGAAATATGGCCACAAGCGACATGCCTCATACTGATTGCGCAGCAGCCATGGCCCTACCACTGCTTAGACCCAAGATCTTACACGCTGCCAATAGTTGGTGTGGGGTAATAGGGCAGAAAAATTTTACAGGCAGACTTTGGAGAGAGCGTTATCACTTAAAGGGACAGTCTACAACAGAATTGTTATTGTTTTAAAAGATAGATAATCCCTTGTTTACCCATTCCCTAGTTTTGCATAACCAACACAGTTATATTTATATATTTTTTACCTCTGTGATTATCTTGTATCTAAGCCTCTGCAGACTGCCCCTTTATTTGTTCTTTTGACAGACTTGCAGTTTAGCCAATCAGTGATGGCTCCCAGGTAACTTCACGTGCACGAGCACAGTGTTATCCATATGAAAAACATGAACTAACACCCTCTAGTGGTGAAAAACCTGTTAAAATGCATTCTTAAGAGGCAGCCTTCAAGGTCTAAGAAATTAGCATATGAACCTCCTAACTTAAGCTTTCAACTAAGAATACCAAGAGAACAAAGAAAAATTGGTGATAAAAGTAAATTGGAAAATTGTTTAAAATTGCATGCCCTATCTGAATCCTGAAAGTTTTTTTTGGACTAGACTGTCCCTTTAAGCCCTTTGCACTGTTTCGTTTATAGATTAAAGGGCCATAATACCCAAATGTTTAAACACTTGAAAGTGATGCAGCATAGCTGTAAAAAGCTGACTAGAAAATATCACCTGAACATCTCTATGTAAAAAAGAAAGATATTTTACCTCAAAAGTTCCTCAGTAGCCACATCCCATTGTAAAGGATTTCTAAGCAGCGTATTAGTGATGTCGCGAATATTTCTCCGGCGAATAGTTCCCGGCGAACATAGCATGTTCGCGTTCGCCGCGGACGGCGAACATATGCAATGTTCGGTCCGCCCCCTATTCTTTATCATTGAGTAAACTTTGACCCTGTACCTCACAGCTGCATTCTTAGTGAGAGGAGGGACAGTGTAGCTGCTGCTGATTTAATAGGGAAATTGATAGCTAGGCTAGTGTATTCACTGTCCACTACAGTCCTGAAGGACTCATCTGATCTCTGCTGTAAGGACAGCACCCCAAAAGCCCTTTTTAGGGCTAGAACATCAGTCTGCTTTTTTTTTTTCCCTGTGTAATCGAATTGCAGTCGCCTGCCAGCGTGTGTGTCAGGCTCACAGCGTATACTGTGCCCACTTGCCCAGTGCCACCACTCATATCTGGTGTAACAGTAGTGTACATTTAAAAAAAACTTTTTTGACTGTGAAATAATAGCAGACAGCTGCCAGTACCCAAGATGGCAGCCAATAAGGCAGATGGGGAGGGTTAGAGAGCTATTTTGGGGGGATCAGGGAGGTTGGGGGCTAAGGGGGGATGCTACACCACAGCATATGTAAATATGCTAAAAAATAAAAAATAATTTTTAAAAAAAAACTTTTATTTTAGTACTGGCAGACTTTCTGCCAGTACTTAAGATGGCGGGGACAATTGTGGGGTGGGGGAGGGAAGGGAGCTGTTTGGGAGGGATCAGGGGGTCTGATGTGTCAGGTGGGAGGCTGATCTCTACACTAAAGCTAAAATTAACTACAAACGTGTGATGAGCAGCAGCATTTAGTGGCCTTCTAATTACCAGAAAGCAACGCCAAAGTCATATATGTCTGCTATTTCTGAACAAAGGGGATCCCAGAGAAGCATTTACAACCATTTGTGCCATAATTGCACAAGCTGTTTGTAAATAATTTCAGTGAGAAACCTAAAATTGCGAAAAATTAATGTTTTTTTTAAAATTTGATTGCATTTGGCGGTGAAATGGTGGCATGAAATATGGCATGAAATATACCAAAATGGGCCTAGATCAATACTTTGGGTTGTCTACTACACTACACTTAAGCTAAAATTAACTCTACAAGCTCCCTACATGCTCCCTAATTAACCCCTTCACTGCTGGGCATAAAACACATGTGGTGCGCAGTGGCATTTAGCGGCCTTCTAATTACCAAAAAGCAATGCCAAAGCCATATATCTCTGCTATTTATGAACAAAGGGGATCCCAGAGAAGCATTTACAATCATTTATGCCATAATTGCATAAGTTGTTTGTAAATAATTTCTGTGAGAAACCTAAAGTTTGTGAAAAAGTGAACAATTTTTTTTTTATTTGATCGCATTTGGCGGTGAAATGGTGGCATGAAATATACCAAAATATATATATATATATATACACACACAGGTAGCCCTCAGTTTACGCCTGGGATAGGTTCTAGAAGGTATGGTTGTAAATTGAAACCTAGTTTATAATGTAAATCAATGGGAAGTGAGGGAGATAGGTTCCAGGCCCCTCTCAAAATTGTCATAAGTAACACCTAATACATTATTTTTAAAGCTTTGAAATGAAGACTTTAAATGCTAAACAGCATTATAAACCTAATAAAATAATCACACAACACAGAATATATAATTTAACTAAGTTAAATGAACAAAAACATTTGCTAAACAGCATTATAAACCTAATAAAATAATCACACAACACAGACTTCACTTGCATTTTTATCCAAACGGTTCTTTCTATGCATTCCAATCTGGACTGATTTATATAAATCTGCTCGATAGCTCAGGTCTGGTTAAACTGATTAATTTCAGCTTACTTGGCTTTGCTGCAACACAAGCGGACTGCTCCACCTACTGGCTATTTTATTAAATGCACTGCTTCCCAATGCTTTTCAGTAGCAGTCACATGACTGGAAAAAAAGGTTGTTATTCTGAAACGGTGTAAATTGAACCGTTGTAAAACGAGGGCCACCTGTATAATATATATATGTATATATATATATATAAAATATATATATATATATATATATATATTTATTGTCTTAAAATACCAGCTATTTGTACAATAAATACAACATATTCTGCTATGCGAAGAACAATGGAATGTGAAATATTCATATTCTCATGTTGATTTAGCGCATTTGAGAATATGCAATCGGGTTTTTGCACAAGTAGGGTGTTAGTCTTTTTCCCCCCACTTTTTTTACTCCATTGACTTCTATGGGGAATACATTAACGCGGTCACGATATTCTATCTTCTGCTTTTTGTGCGCTTTGGGTTAGTGCGCAAGCAAAAACTTTTTAATTTCAACTTGTAAAACCAGCACTACCCGACGCGCACAAAAATCTTACTTCTAGCGGAGTTACCACGTGATCGATAAATGCCGCTCCACTCGTAATCTGGTCCATAGTGTTTAAAAACTTGCTGGACTTAGTGCACTGTTCAGAAGTTTCATTGCTTATATTCAACATTAGATATTATAGCTTCTTTTCCTGAAGTGCTCTTTATATTGGGCTTGAGGCGCCATCTTATGGCCTAATAGTGGAACTGCATAGACTGTTTTATTGCTAAACTTTGCTTATTAAAGATTTCCTGTAGGAGAGTTTTCAAGTCCGTCTTTTTATTCTATCTGGACACCTACAGCCTCTCTTTCTAGCTTTTTCTCACGTTTCCATGAAAGTAAATATACCAAAAGCCTCTCCATCCAGCGGATGCAGCTCCAAATCCAAACAGGCTGACAAGAAGCAATGCCACACTGTGAATATACACATGGAAAAATAATCCAATCTTAAAAACCATTGCCAAGCTTAAACATGTACATTCATATTCCATAAAGGCTGATAGAAACACATTTTCTATGGATTTTTTTATTGCTGTTTATAAGACCACCGGTGGCTTTATGTATTTATGAGCAGTATAAACTATTAAGGTTGATTTAAGGGATTGCTTTTATTTTTTATTTGAGTTTACAGCTTTAACATTTTCCAAACTGTTGGGTATGTTCCCTGATCACCTGCCTTTAGACATCAAGACAGCACATTATGTTGGCCTGGAGCGGCAGATTAACACTGCAGATGGGAAACCTCAACAAGTAATCCTCAAATGCCTGAACTATCGGGAAAAGTTTTAATTACTGCGTGCTTACAGAGCACAAAGAGAAGTTAAATATGAAGGTCACTGTCCCTTGTTGTTTCAAGACTTTACTGCAGAGGAGGAAGGAGTTTGCTCCACACTACTCTCACCTTTATGAGCAAGGATGGTAAGTGGCCCTCCTGTCTGCAGACTTCTTTAAGAGTCAAGTTTTTTCACTCACCTCAAGTCGTACAAACTTAGCTACAGAGTAGAAACAAGGAGACGTTTTTTCAACACTACTGCTGCTGCTATGGTGAAGTTTAATTTGATAGCTGTACCATTGCTATGTTTTGTTTCTTGCAGGTATAATTTGGTCCCAGTATGTTGGTTTTACTGTGAAAAGTGAAATCTTTAATTCCAGATTTTGTAGGAACGCAGCATACTTCTGAATTGCAGGGATTATTCCTGGATTCAATTTTAATTTCAAAAGTCTGTTTTTTTGCTTATTCACTATTAACGTTAATTTTGCCCATTAAGCTCAAAAGGCTGTTTATTGGTAATCTCACCTCTTGAGGCCTTCTTGGTTTACTCCCCAGAGTAGACCTGTGCTCTCCTGGATCCCCATACTGCTCCCCAACCCGAAATACTTTTGTCTGTCTGGATTATTGTCCAGGTTGGACAAACAAAAGATGCTCCCCACAAAATGAATTGGTTCTCTATTCACTAGGATAGTGAATTCCTTAATTATCCACAAAGGTACTCCTATATTAAGGCTCATGGTATGCATAACTCTAAAAGCCTTAGGCTCACAAGTCAATTGGTAGCAACATTTACAATACTGCAAAAGTCCTCAAAGTAGTTACACACAGTTATAAGCAGCCATAGAGACTGGGAGTATATATAACCTTTAAAGAAGTGCAAATCTTTCACCAGATCTTTTCCGTGGATGGAACTTGTCAGAGTTAACTACATACATGGTCTGGGTCCCCGCCACTGTAGATCCCTTTGTCCTCCCTTTGAAAAAGTCATGATGGCGAAACGCATCAGTGGCGTCTCTGCTCTCTCTTTTTAATGATCAAAAGCTAACTCTATGATCTATTTAGAAACCTCTTAGAGGCAATTAATAAATATATGAATATATAATTTTCAGACTGGTACGCCAATGATATTATCCAAAGCCATCTTATGCACCTTAATTTAATGGTTTGTATATATGACTATTTAAAAGTTCTGAATCTCATATATCTTAATATACTTGACTCTAATCCGACTTAGATGATTCATAGAGCACGCTTTTGCGTTTTTCATTTTCACTTAAACTTTATTGTTATGTCTAATAAAGGTTAAGTTTGAACTCCTTTCTTGTATTTATATAAATGATAACATTGTTGCAGACACTGAGTGCTATACATTGTACCTTTTTCTCAGCCTCTTGCTGAAAACGTGCCAGAAGAACAAAAACAGACACACCACAGAAAAAATATGGGTGGGGAGCTGTGGACTCTTTGCATCTGAAGAAAAGAAAATGATCAGGTAAGCATAATTTATCCACAGCTGCATTCAATTACTTTTGGGAAAACAATACCCAAGCTATATAGGGCACTGAATGCTAAAACGGGAGGGTACAAAAGGCGGCCCATTATGAGGGCACCAGGCCTGAAACCCCTACTCATAAAAAAAAAACGCTTCGTCCGAAGCAGAGAAAACTTTGAAAAAGGACACTGACCCACAGCAGATCACAAGCCTTGCTAGAGACCACAGAAATTAGACTCGACTGAGCCAAAATGCCTCCGGGAGACACCATCGCCCAGCAGTCGGTCCCCCACAACACACTGACCCACAGCAGATCACAAGCCTTGCTAAAGATCGCAGAAATTAAACTCGACTGAACCAAAACGCCTCCGGGAGACACCATCGCCCAGCAGTCGGTCCCCCACAACACACCCCTTACAAGAGAAGGGATCAACTACCGTAAACTCCCAAAAGCAAGAGAACACAGAGATCCAGACAAGGATACCAGGAAGACCCTAAATAGGGTACGGCAATTTCAAAGTAAAATTAGGAAAAAAACTCCAGGACCAAGTCAAGCTCACAGAGACCAAAAACCAGTCCTGAGAAACAAGGGGAGGCAACGCCCAGACCACAAAGAGAACAAGATTAGGACTGGGATCTGAAAACAGAGAAGAAAGCTTCTCCTATTACAGTGCAACGCACCCTAAGTAACAACTGAAGACGAAGTCCTCAAGTCGCAAGGAACTCAGAATATCAAGATATTCAGAAACCAAAATACATGCCGCAAACCCAGATAGAAAACACCTGCATCAAGCACACGCAATAGTCATACCAGGATGAATTGTAAACAAAAATACAAGTAAAGAGCAGCTGAAGTAGATTTGATAAAAAACACACTTCCCAGCAAAGGGAATCAAACCTGAGTTGTCGAAAGACCTAAGCTGTTGCTCTAACCAAAATACCAGATCAGGGCACCAACACCACCTTCAAACTGCGAAATATCCACTGAACAGTGGACACATCACAGGCTATCCACAAGCCACCAAGCTACTCGCGTAACTTGAACATGAAGAAGCACCGAAACCTCAAAGAGGCTTACCGTACCTCAAAACCCGAGGACTAACCCCAGATCCCAGATTCTACTCCCAACACCAGACCAGTCCAGCAACAGGTAGATCTGACAAACAGGGGAACAAAAGGATCCCAATCTCCGGCCCCAAAAAAGGACAGAATAGGACGGACCTAGCCACTCCAATAGAGTTCGGGTGCCAACCCACCAACCCAAATAGGTCCCTCAAATAGGAACTCCCAAGAGAACCTCAACCCAGACTTCAATCAGACTTCAATCTCCACAGATGGAGCAGAACAGCCCACTATAGAATAAAATACACATTACCATCACCTGCCTACAAGACAGGACAGCCAACCTCCCAAGAGAGGAATTTCCACCTCCTAAAGGAGAACAAAACTACCCCCCAAGTGGGAGAGCACAGAGTACAACAGCGCACAAGCCCCCAACAGGAAGCCTGATGAAAATAAAAGCTGAATGAAAATCATCCAGACACCAAAAACACAGAAGAACTCCAAATGAAGGAGAGCACTCATTCAAAGGACAGGACAGACCAAAAGGAGATTATCCAAAAACGCACAGATCCTGGCCAAGCTGCAAGCAGCTCAACTAACTAGACCATAAGTCATAGCCACTGTTCCCTGGAAAAACTGGAACGCACTGAACCAGCCACAGGATCATAAGGTTCCGGACATCCAGAAAGATCAAAGACAAAAACTATAGGCCTGAGCCCAGAATGTGTGGAATCAACCACACCCCAGGGAACACAAATACCCTGTCTGAAAACAGACCTCACAGGGGAAGACCGGACTAACTGGGAAAACAAGAGTCACTCGAAAATTCCCAACTCAAAGGCAAAGAACACCCCATGCCGGAGTCTAGCACTCCAAAAGGAGCTAGAGCACAACAGAGTCGCTACAAGACTCTAGAGCCCAAAAAGGCGTGCAGAACAACACCAAGACATCCAAGACCAAGGGAAAACATTGAGGACCAAGTCGTCCAAAGAGGGAGTAGAACAAGGCTAGAGCAAACCACGAGGCCATGCCAGTGTGCCCCTAAATGTCTCTATAAAATCCTCAGAGTACGTAACTAGAGGAATTCACCCAAGGAAAAAGAATGCAAAGCATTCCAACTTTGGTAGAAAACCCCTAAGCAAAGCTTGGAGAAGGAGACAACACAGCCGTCCCGATAGGGAAAAACTAACTCCCAAAAACAGGAAAAGGCCACAGGCCCTCCCAGAAGGCGGCTAAACCACTAAGGATGATGGACAAGGTCCGGAAATCCCTAAAGAAGAGACCACAAAAGGAACAAGTAAAAAAAAAACCTAAAAGGCAAGACTGTCCGGAACCGGCGGCAAGGAGGCCCTAAATCCTTCAAACCTTCACCCACGTGGGAAGGAACACTAAGTCCCAACAGACATCGGAAACAACTGAGTGTGTCACAACGGAACTCCACCGAATCCCAGACGACCAGCTAAAAAGGCTTATGAGGACTGAACCAATCCTTCACACCACACAAACCCTTAGGTCCTTCCAGAATGCGCAGTAGAACTTGTAAATTAAAAACAATAATAATAATAATGTGAAGCACTCTGCGCCTTAACCGGATCAGCCAGGCAGAACAGGCACCACGAGTCTGAAAGAGGGACAGAAGGATCTGAACCCAAGCAGGACTAGCCTGCATCCAAGGGCCCAAGGCCTCATATATCCACCCCCAGAGGGAGATAAACGGCAGATAAACATAGGGCAAAAAACACGTCCTCTAGAACAAACTTCCGTAGAAGTAAACAGTGCGATTAAAATGTTGCGAGTATCTTATTCCAGAAAAGAAAATTCTGCAAGCTATTCGAAGAAGAAGACTGAGAATTCTCAGATCCAATAAGGATTGGATCTTTCAACGATGCCAAAGCTTGCCTCAATAGAACACGAAGGCACGCCAGTCTATACCGAAAAGCAAAGCATACCCCTGCTGGAGCAAAAGACGACTCCGGCCCGAAGGTTGACCCCCTGAACCTTTAGGGACAGTTGTTCCCCCAGAGAACTGAACAGGCCATCCCATGCCTGAGGAGACACGGATAACGGAACACAAACAATATCCGAAGCAACTTTCTGGAAGTTGCAGATTCGCCAGCGCCAAAATTATGGACATGCAACATTGTGCTGAAACCCCCGGTGGGAACAAGCTATCTGTGTAGTAAGAGTTGGTGGAGGGGAACTCGCCACTCGGAGGACAGAAGCCCAGAGGTGGATGGCTCAGCGGCCCCTTGATTCCCCGATCCCGAGGAATTGAGCACTATAATACGGCATTCAGAACATAACTAATAGCCTTGCATCATCCGGGGCAATACGCATTCTGCGCAAGGAGTAGAATCTGAAACAGAGACATCCGTCTCCACAATATCAGATTCCTCCATAACTAGGATATTGAATACAAAAGAGTGGACTAAAAAATCTAAACGGCACCTGACACGCACAATGGCTGGGGCACTTACCACCTCCTATGAACCAGACACCAGCAGACCAGAATTTCTCCGTCGCCACACGGTCTGGAATGCGGAAATGGAGCCCAAAAACATGACCACGCCCAGTCACCAGGTGAACCGTATAGTCCAAAAGAAGCGTGCCCGACCACAAGGTCGTGTCACTTTCCAAAAACCGAAAACGATCGTCTGGGGTTGCTGTGTTCCTTGTTCAGAGAAGAATTGCCTGGTATTTCGGTGCTGGACTGACCGTAATAGGCGGGATCAGACTGATATACTACAGGAAAGTTTTACTCTGTGAAAAGCATTGCTGGGCTAAAAGAATTTGCACCCAGGTGGTAAATCGCCATAGAACAGGCTAACAATAGTATTGAGCTGGATGTTCGTTCCTGTGAGTGCATTTCTCTATGTATGTATTTAGTCTCCCTAAGGGAAAAAGGGGCAACCAGACGTGGACTCCTTGCTCAGTATGCTTAGAGGAATGTGGCTACACCTCACTGACGAGGCCCAATGAAGGCCGAAACGATCGTCTGGGGTTGCTGTGTTCCTTGTTCAGAGAAGAATTGCCTGGTATTTCAGTGCTGGACTGACCGTAATAGGCGGGATCAGACTGATATACTACAGGAAAGTTTTACTCTGTGAAAAGCATTGCTGGGCTAAAAGAAGTTGCACCCAGGTGGTAAATCGCCATAGAACAGGCTAACAATGGTATTGAGCTGGATGTTCGTTCCTGTGAGTGCATTTCTCTATGTATGTATTTACTTTCCAAAAACCGTTATGTTCCACAAGCCATAAGCCGAATAACACTACACATAAGCAGGTTGAATCACATAACAAACATGATTAAACCCCCCCTGTTCAATAACCCCCCTCAGGAGATATTAACCCTTGATTCAAAGATACAAAAGGACACTCACTGAGACCCTGATATAAGTTAGTCCCGCGAGGTGGTAGTCCCTCAGGAAAACATCTATAATACAGTACAATTCATGAAGAAAGTAAAATGAAATGATCTTACCAGAATCTACACCATGGAAGAGGAACACAGCCTTTCAAATTTGACAGATAGTAGCATTGCTTCTGCCATGGACTTGAGAGAAGAAAGCAGGCAGCGAAACTCGTCAACGCCGATTGCTTGTGGAGCTGCTAATATGAGTCGGGATGGTTTCGCAGAAAGACTCTCCCTGCATCTCTGGACTCTAACTTTCATCTATGCTTTCACTGAAAGGCTGACAGGACTACTTAAAACTCCAGTCCCATGCCGAAGAGTACTACCCTCCATAAGAGACTATCTAAAACTTCTGACACTTCTCTGCCAACCTCCTGGGATGAAAGGCAAAGAATGACTGGGGGATGAGGGAGGGGTATTTAAGCCTTTGGCTGGGGTATCTTTGCCTCCTCCTGGTGGCCAGGTTCTGAATTCCAAAAAGTAATGAATGCAGTGGTGGACTCTTTCCATTTATGAAGAAAAGCCTGTTGGTATGAGATATCCTGAGCTCTTATTACAGATAAAAGTGTTCCTAGAACTTTTAAAAAAAAATTGTGAGAGCAGTAGCCAGTCCAAAAGGTAGAGCAATAAATTAAAAATGTTTGTCCTGATTGGGAAATCTCAGGAACTGATGATAGTCTTTGTGGATAGGAATATAAAGTTAAGTATCCTTCAAGTCTATTGGGGACATATTTAGCCCTTGTTGAACTAGAGGTAGAATAGTTTGGATTGTTTCCATTTTGAAAGTAGGGACACTTAAGAACTTGTTTACAGTTTTCATTCCAGAAAAGACCTGAAAGTTCCCTCATTTTTGGGAACTATAAAAAGATTGTAATGAAAACCCTCACCTTGTTCTGATATTGAAACTGGATCTATTACTCACATGAGTTCTAGATCCCAAACACAACCCCTTCCAACTTACAAATACTTCAGTCTAACATTTAGCCGAGCACAGAGGAAGGAAAAGTAACAAGAGCCAACAAACTAGGAGCAGGGTAAAAAGATGTGTGCAAAAAAGGACTTATGGACACTCAACACCATAAATTATGTTTTCTTTCATAAAGGTGGTGAGAGTCCATTATCCATTACTCTTGGGAACTAATACCCAAGCTGTGGAGTTCAAGAGTAATAACAAAAAATGGGTGGGATATAAGGAATAGCTGTTTTCACTGAGAAACTAAATCCACAACTCTAGCAGAACCTAAAGAAACAACAATAAAAAAAACACAACTGCCAAAGGCTGCCTCATAAGACGCAAGAAATTTAAAATGGTAGAAAAAAATATGCAAAGACCAAATAGCTAACCAGCAAAAATTGGTCCACTGATAAAACTTTCTAAAAACACAAGAAGTGACATCTGGTCTGAACAAATGAACAGAAAACCATCTAGATAGAGGCTGACGTGCCTCCAAGAAAACTATATGAATCAAAAGCTTCAATCAAGAAGCTCAAAAAAAATGCAGAAATTGGCTGAATTTCCTAGAACCGTCAAAAGGAACAATCAACCTAAAAGTTTACCTGAAACCTAAGCAGAGTCAACATAACACTACCAAGCTGTAGCAGAATCCAAAACATAAAGAAAGCACTCTGAATAATAAAAGGTACAACAATGTCCCAACTTATATAGACAGAAAACATTACCTTATCCTAAAGAAAAAAAGATTAGGAGGAACACAATAAAGAGTAGAAAACTCTTCTGACAGAATAGCTAAATAAAACAAAAAACTCCAAAAAAAGAACTTTAATATCCACCTGATGCATAGGCTCAAAAGAAAGAACTTGCCTCCAGACCAAATAAAGGTTCCAAGGAGACAAAATTGAATAATAACAAGCTTAATTCTAGGCCAGGCTAGGACTAAACCATGCATTTCAGAAATATAACAACCTTCTTACTGAACATTACTAAAAAAAAGGACAGAAAACTTAGCCTTCAAAAGAACTGGTGGACAAACCATCCAGTATAAATAGCAAGAAATCTGCTAGAAGCTCTGGGAGGCCAAGCATAAAGGATACAACACTATCAGCTTCCAAGCCCCTTTAATATGCAGAGGTGCCAGCTGTGCTGCTCCTTTAATAGGAGGAAGGTTCTGAATCCCGATCAACCTTCTAATCATCAGAAAGTAGTTCACCTTCAGAATTATAGTCTGAATCTGAAAATAATTGCTTAGCAGATATGATCTTAAGAGATTCAGAATGGCTAGATAAATCAACTGTCGGTTGTTTGTCAGAGACTCTTTTGCGCTTACTTGTAGGAGGCATGGACGCCAACATCTCAGACACAGTTGAGCGCACAATTTCTCTTGTAAGGTGTATCCAGTCCACGGATCATCCATTACTTGTGGGATATTCTCATTCCCAACAGGAAGTTGCAAGAGGACACCCACAGCAGAGCTGTAATATAGCTCCTCCCCTAACTGTCATAGCCAGTCATTCTCTTGCAACTCTCAACAAGCTAGGTCGTTGTAGGAGAGAGTGGTTAAATATAGTTAGTTTATTTTCTTCAATCAAAAGTTTGTTATTTTTAAATAGTACCGGAGTTGTGCTATTTTATCTCAGGCAGTAAATAGAAGAAGAATCTGCCTGAGGTTTCTATGATCTTAGCAGGTTGTAACTAAGATCCATTGCTATTCTCACATATGTCTGAGGGGATTACACAGATGAGGTAACTTCAGCGAGAGAATGGCGTGCAGTTTATTCTGCTATCAGGTATGTGCAGTTATAATTTTTTCTAGAGATGGAAAACACTAGAAAATGCTGCTGATACCGGATTAATGTAAGTGAAGCCTGAATACAGTGATTTAATAACGACTGGTATCATGCTTACTCCCAGGGGAAATACCCTTATGATATTGCAATATAAAACGTTTGCTGGCATGTTTAATCGTTTTTATATATGCTTTGGTGATAAAACTTTATTGGGGCCTAGTTTTTTCCACATGGTTGGCTTAAATTTTGACTAGAAACAATTTCCACTGTTGTAGTATAAAAGTTACAGTTGGTGCAGTTAAAATTACAAACTGTGACATCCAGCTTCCCTCAAAGGCCCTCTGAATGCTATAGGACATCTCTAAAGGGCCCAAAGGCTTTCCAAGGTATGGGAAGGTAGGGCCACAGCTTGCTGTGGCAGTTGGTTGTGACTGTTAAAAAATGTCTATTTCGTTTTTTTGATCCGTTTTTGAACTAAGGGGTTAATCATCCATTTGCAAGTGGGTGCAATGCTCTGTTAGCCTATTATACACACTGTAAAAATTTCGTTTGATTTACTGCATTTTTTCACTGTTTTTCAAATTCTGACAAAATTTGTTTCTCTTAAAGGCACAGTACCATTTTTTATATTTGCTTGTTAACTTGATTTAAAGTGTTTTCCAAGCTTGCTAGTCTCATTGCTATTCTGTATAAACATGTCTGACATAGAAGAAACTCCTTGTTTATTATGTTTAAAAGCCATGGTGGAACCCCCTCTTAGAATGTGTACCAAATGTACTGATTTCATTTTATGCAATAAAGATCATTTTCTGTCTTTAAAAAATTTATCACCAGAGGAATATGACGAGGGGGAAGTTATGCCGACTAACTTTCCCAACGTGTCAGACCCTTTGACTCCCGCTTAAGGGACTCACGCTCAAATGGCGCCAAGTACATCTAGGGCGCCCATAGCGTTTACTTTACAAGACATGGCAGCAGTCATGGATAATACACTGTCAGCGGTATTAGCCAGACTACCTGAACTTAGAGATAAGCTAGATAGCTCTGGGGTGAGACAAAATGCAGAGCATACTGACGCTTTAAGAACCATGTCTGATACTGCCTCACAATATGCAGAAGCTGAGGAAAGAGAGCTTCAGTCAGTGGGTGATGTTAATGACTCAGGAATGATACCTGATTCTAATATTTCTACATTTAAATTTAAGCTTGAACACCTCCGTGTGTTGCTTAGGGAGGTTTTAGCTGCTCTGAATGACTGTGATACCATTGCAGTGCCAGAGAAATTGTGTAGACTGGATAAATACTTTGCAGTGCCGGTGTGTACTGATGTTTTTCCAAATACCTAAAAGGTTTACAGAAATTATTAATAAGGAATGGGATAGACCAGGTGTGCCGTTCTCTTCCCCTCCTATTTTTAGAAAAATGTTTCCAATAGACGCCACCACACGGGACTTATGGCAGTCAGTCCCTAAGGTGGAGGGAGCAGTTTCTACTCTAGTAAAGCGTACTACTATCCCTGTCGAGGACAGTTGTGCTTTTTTTTTTTAGATCCAATGGATAAAAAATTAGAGGTTACCTTAAGAAAATATTTATTCAACAAGGTTTTATCCTACAGCCCCTTGCATGCATTGCCCCTGTCACTGCTGCTGCGGCGTACTGGTTTGAGTCTCTGGAAGAGGCTTTACAGGTAGCGACTCCATTGGATGACATACTGGGCAAACTTAGAGCACTTAAGCTAGCCAATTCTTTTATTCTGATGCCATTGTTCATTTGACTAAACTAAAGGCTAAGAATTCTGGTTTTGCTATACAGGCGCGCAGAGCGCTATGGCTTAGATCATGGTCAGCTGACGTGACTTCAAAATCTAAGCTACTTAACATTCCCTTCAAGGGGCAGACCCTATTCGGGCCTGGTTGAAGGAGATTATTGCTGATATCACTGGAGGAAAAGGTCATGCCCTTCCTCAGGACAGGTCCAAATCTAGGGCCAAACAGTCTAATTTTCGTGCCTTTCAAAACTTCAAGGCAGGTGCGGCATCAACTTCCTCTAATGCTAAACGAGGGAACTTTTGCTCAATCCAAGACGGTCTGGAGACCAAACCTGACCTGGAAAAAAGGTAAGCAGGTAAAAAAGCCTGCTGCTGCCTCTAAGACAGCATGAAGGAACGGCCCCCTATCCGGGAACGGATCTAGTAGGGGGCAGACTTTCACTTTTTGCCCAGGCGTGGGCAAGAGATGTTCAGGATCCCTGGGCGTTGGAAATTATATCCCAGGGATATCTTCTGGACTTCAAAGCTTCCCCCCCAAAAGGGAGATTTCACCTTTCACAATTATCTGCACACCAGATAAAGAGAGAGGCATTCTTACACTGTGTACAAGACCTCCTAGTTATGGGAGTGATCCATCCAGTTCCAAAGGAGGAACAGGGACAGGGTTTTTACTCAAATCTGTTTGTGGTTCCCAAAAAAGAGGGAACCTTCAGACCAATTTTGGATCTAAAGATCTTAAACAAATTCCTCAAAGTTCCGTCGTTCAAGATGGAAACTATTCGTACCATCCTACCACTGATCCAGGAGGGTCAATATATGACTACAGTGGATCTAAAGGATGCTTATCTTCACATTCCGATACACAAAGATCATCATCGGTTTCTCAGGTTTGCCTTTCAAGACAGGCATTACCAGTTGTAGCTCTTCCCTTGGGATTAGCTACAGCTCCAAGAATCTTTACAAAGGTTCTAGGGTCGCTTATGGCGGTCCTAAGGCCGCGGGGCATAGCAGTAGCCCCTTATTTAGACGACATCCTGATACAGGCGTCAAACTTCCAAATTGCCAAGTCTCATACGGACGTAGTACTGGCATTTCTGTGGTCGCATGGGTGGAAAGTGAACGAGGAAAAGAGTTCTCTATCCCCACTCACAAGAGTTTCCTTTATAGGGACTCTGATAGATTCTGTAGAAATGAAAATTCACCTGACGGAGTCCAGGTTATCAAAGCTTCTAAATTCCTGTCGGGTTCTTCATTCCATTCTGCGCCATTCGGTGGTTCAGTGTATGGAAGTAATCGGCTTAATGGTAGCGGCAATGAACATAGTGCCGTTTGCACGCTTACATCTCAGACCGCTGCAACTATGCATGCTCAGTCAGTGGAACGGGGATTACACAGATTTGTCCCCTCAACTGAATCTGGACCAAGAGACCAGGGATTCTCTTCTCTGGTGGCTATCTCGGGTCCATCTGTCCAAAGGTATGACCTTTCGCAGGCCAGATTGGACAATTGTTACGACAGATGCCAGCCTTCTAGGTTGGGGTGCAGTCTGGAATTCCCTGAAGGCTCAGGGATCGTGGACTCAGGAGGAGTCTCTCCTTCCATTAAATATTCTGGAACTAAGAGCGATATTCAAGGCTCTTCAGGCTTGGCCTCAGTTAGCAACTCAGAGGTACATCAGATTTCAGTCAGACAACATCACGACTGTAGCTTACATCAACCATCAAGGGGGAACGAGAAGTTCCCTAGAGATGTTAGAAGTTTCAAAAATAATTCGCTGGGCAGAGATTCACTCTTGCCACCTATCAGCTATCCATATCCCAGGTGTAGAGCACTGGGAGGCGGATTTTCTAAGTTGTCAGACTTTTCATCCGGGAGAGTGGGAACTCCATCCGGAGGTATTTGCACAACTGATTCATCGTTGGGGCAAACCAGAACTGGATCTCATGGCGTCTCGCCAGAACGCCAAGCTTCCGTGTTATGGATCCAGGTCCAGGGATCCCAAGGCGACACTGATAGATGCTCTAGCAGCGCCCTGGCCTTTCAACCTGGCTTATGTGTTTCCACCATTTCCTCTGCTCCCTCGACTGATTGCCAAGATCAAGCAGGAGAGAGCATCAGTGATTCTGATAGCACCTGCGTGGCCACGCAGGACCTGGTATGCAGATCTAGTGGACATGTCATCCTTTCCACCATGGTCTCTGCCTCTGAAACAGGACCTTCTACTTCAGGGTCCTTTCAACCATCCAAATCTAATTTCTCTGAGGCTGACTGCCTGGAGATTGAACGCTTGATTTTATCAAAGCGTGGCTTCTCCGAGTCAGTTATTGATACCTTAAGACAGGCACGAAAGCCTGTCACCAGGAAAATTTACCATAAGGTATGGCGTAGATATCTTTATTGGTGTGAATCCAAGGGTTACTCATGGAGTAAGGTCAGGATTTCTAGGATATTATCTTTTCTCCAAGAAGGTTTGGAAAAAGGATTGTCAGCTAATTAAGCGTCTGGCAGATGTTCCAGACGTTCAGGCATTTTGTCAGGCTTTAGTTAGAATCAAGCCTGTGTTTAAACCTGTTGCTCCACCATGGAGCTTAAACTTGGTTCTTAAGGTTCTTCAAGGAGTTCCGTTTGAACCTCTTCATTCCATAGATCAAGCTTTTATCTTGGAAAGTTCTTTTTTTGGTAGCTATTTCCTCGGCTCGTAGAGTCTGAGCTATCTGCCTTACAATGTGATTCTCCTTATCTGATTTTTCATACGGATAAGGTAGTCCTGCGTACCAAACCTGGGTTCTTACATAAGGTGGTATCTAACAAGAATATCAATCAAGAGATTGTTGTTCCATCCTTGTGTTACACAATCTGGACATGGTCCGTGCTTTAAAGTTTTACTTACAAGCTACAAAAGATTTTCGTCAAACATCTGCTTTGTTTGTTGTCTACTCTGGACAGAGGAGAGGTCAAAAGGCTTCGGCAACCTCTTTTTCTTTTTGACTAAGAAGCTTAATCCGCTTAGCCTATGAGACTGCTGGACAGCAGCCTCCTGAAAGGATTACAGCTCATTCCACTAGAGCTGTGGCTTCCACTTGGGCCTTTAAAAATGAGGCTTCTTTTGATCAGATTTGCAAGGCGAAGACTTGGTCTTCGCTTCATATTTTTTCAAAATTTTACAAATTTGATACTTTTGCTTCTTCAGAGGCTATATTTGGGAGAGAGGTTTTACGGGCAGTGTTTCCTTCCATTTCAGTTCCTGCCTTGTCCCTCCCTTCATCCATGTACTTTAGCTTTGGTATTGGTATCCCACAAGTAATGGATGATCCGTGGACTGGATACACCTTACAAGAGAAAACACAATTTATGCTTACCTGATAAATTTATTTCTCTTGTGGTGTATCCAGTCCACGGCCCGCCCTGTCATTTTAAGGCAGGTAATTTTTAAATTTAAACTACAGTAACCACTGCACCCTATGGTTCCTCCTTTCTCGGCTTGTTTTCAGTCGAATGACTGGCTATGACAGTTAGGGGAGGAGCTATATTACAGCTCTGCTGTGGGTGTCCTCTTGCAACTTCCTGTTGGGAATAAGAATATCCCACAAGTAATGGATGATCCGTGGACTGGATACACCACAAGAGAAATAAATGTATCAGGTAAGCATAAATTGTGTTTTCTTTAAATTCAGGAGCAAAATTAGAGGAGCTCCCTTGCGCTAGACAGTGGAAGGACAAACTCCTTTAGAGGCAAGGACAGCAATTGACTGGTTAGTATGCATAAGGTGATCCATACACAAAGTGCATAGTTGAGCTGGAGGAGTAACAAAAGCTAACTTGCAAAAAACACACTTAAATGTATTAAATAAGCGATTCAAAGATTTGCTTTCTAAAGGATCTGAATCACAAAGAAGCAAATAACAGACAAATATAATCACAAATACAGCAATATACTGTAAATTATTTATATAAGTAGGAGGCAAGAGATGTAATAATACCAGGGACTTAAACAGAAAGTCCAAGAATAGGAGAATACAGCAGAAGCAATAATAGTCACAATTATAAGGACCCCTTTAAATTAAATATGTACAGTACATAAGTCGATCCCAAGGATGAATAAAATGCACTGGCTCTTGAAAGTTTTAGAATCTTACCCCTCCACACAGAATATCTGTAAAGACAGAGAAGATACTCTACAGCGTTAGCTTTCCGTTGAGCAAAAGACGGGACTTAGAGTGTGGAAAAAATGATTAATTACTGCCATGCTGCCGACCAGGCCAGGTCACAATACAATATTGAAGCGTGCATCAAAATAAAAATTGTGCATAGAGCGGGTGCGCGTAATACAAGGAAAGTATTGCACTTTAAACTGAAAAAACAGAATTTATGCTTACCTGATAAATTACTTTCTCCAACGGTGTGTCCAGTCCACGGCGTCATCCTTACTTGTGGGATATTCTCTTCCCCAACAGGAAATGGCAAAGAGTCCCAGCAAAGCTGGTCACATGATCCCTCCTAGGCTCCGCCCACCCCAGTCATTCGACCTACGGACAGGAGGAAATATATATAGGAGAAACCATATGATACCGTGGTGACTGTAGTTAGAGAAAATAATTCATCAGACCTGATTAAAAAACCAGGGTGGGCCGTGGACCGGACACACCGTTGGAGAAAGTAATTTATCAGGTAAGCATAAATTCTGTTTTCTCCAACATTGGTGTGTCCGGTTCCACGGCGTCATCCTTACTTGTGGGAACCAATACCAAAGCTTTAGGATACGGATGAAGGGAGGGAGCAAATCAGGTCACCTAAACGGAAGGAACCACAGCTTGCAAAACCTTTCTCCCAAAAATAGCCTCCGAAGAAGCAAAAGTATCAAATTTGTAAAATTTGGCAAAAGTGTGCAGTGAAGACCAAGTCGCTGCCTTACATATCTGGTCAACAGAAGCCTCGTTCTTGAAGGCCCATGTGGAAGCCACAGCCCTAGTGGAGTGAGCTGTGATTCTTTCAGGAGGCTGCCGTCCGGCAGTCTCATAAGCCAATCGGATGATGCTTTTAAGCCAAAAGGAAAGAGAGGTAGAAGTCGCTTTTTGACCTCTCCTTTTACCAGAATAAACAACAAACAAGGAAGATGTTTGTCTGAAATCTTTAGTAGCCTCTAAATAGAACTTTAGAGCACGGACAACGTCCAAATTGTGTAACAAACGTTCCTTCTTTGAAACTGGATTCGGACACAAAGAAGGTATAACTATCTCCTGGTTAATATTTTTGTTAGAAACAACTTTAGGAAGAAAACCAGGCTTAGTACGCAAAACCACCTTATCTGCATGGAACACCAGATAAGGAGGAGAACACTGCAGAGCAGATAACTCTGAAACTCTTCTAGCAGAAGAAATTGCAACCAAAAACAAAACTTTCCAAGATAGTAACTTAATATCTATGGAATGTAAGGGTTCAAACGGAACCCCTTGAAGAACTGAAAGAACTAGATTTAGACTCCAGGGAGGAGTCAAAGGTCTGTAAACAGGCTTGATCCTAACCAGAGCCTGAACAAATGCTTGAACATCTGGCACAGCTGCCAGTCTTTTGTGTAGTAAGATAGATAAAGCAGAGATCTGTCCCTTTAGGGAACTTGCAGATAATCCTTTCTCCAAACCTTCTTGAAGAAAGGAGAGAATCTTAGGAATTTTTATCTTATTCCATGGGAATCCTTTGGATTCACACCAACAGATATATTTTTTCCATATTTTATGGTAAATTTTTCTAGTTACAGGTTTTCTGGCCTGAACCAGAGTATCTATCACCGAATCTAAAAACCCACGCTTTGATAGAATCAAGCGTTCAATCTCCAAGCCGTCAGTTGGAGGGAGACCAGATTTGGGTGTTCGAATGGACCTTGAACAAGAAGGTCCTGTCTCAAAGGTAGCTTCCATGGTGGAGCCGATGACATATTCACCAGGTCTGCATACCAAGTCCTGCGTGGCCACGCAGGAGCTATCAAGATCACCGAGGCCCTCTCCTGATTGATCCTGGCTACCAGCCTGGGAATGAGAGGAAACGGTGGGAATACGTAAGCTAGGTTGAAAGTCCAAGGTGCTACTAGTGCATCTACTAGAGTCGCCTTGGGATCCCTGGATCTGGACCCGTAGCAAGGAACCTTGAAGTTCTGACGAGACGCCATCAGATCCATGTCTGGAATGCCCCATAATTGAGTTATTTGGGCAAAGATTTCCGGATGGAGTTCCCACTCCCCCGGATGAAATGTCTGACGACTCAGAAAATCCGCTTCCCAATTTTCCACTCCTGGGATGTGGATCGCAGACAAGTGGCAGGAGTGATCCTCCGCCCATTGAATTATTTTGGTCACTTCTTTCATCGCTAGGGAACTCTTTGTTCCCCCTTGATGATTGATATAAGCTACAGTCGTCATGTTGTCTGATTGGAACCTTATGAATTTGGCCTTTGCTAGTTGAGGCCAAGCTCTGAGAGCATTGAATATCGCTCTCAGTTCCAGAATGTTTATCGGGAGAAGAGACTCTTCCCGAGACCATAGACCCTGAGCTTTCAGGGATTCCCAGACCGCACCCCAGCCCACTAGACTGGCGTCGGTCGTGACAATGACCCACTCTGGCCTGCGGAAGCTCATTCCCTGGGACAGATGGTCCAGGGTCAGCCACCAACGGAGTGAATCTCTGGTCTTTTGATCTACTTGAATCATTGGAGACAAGTCTGTATAATCCCCATTCCACTGTTAGAGCATGCACAGTTGTAATGGTCTTAGATGAATTCGTGCAAAAGGAACTATGTCCATTGTTGCAACCATCAATCCTATTACTTCCATGCACTGCGCTATGGAAGGACGAGGAACAGAATGAAGCACTTGACAAGAGCTTAGAAGTTTTGATTTTATGACCTCTGTCAGAAAAATCCTCATTTCTAAGGAATCTATTATTGTTCCCAAGAAGGGAACTCTTGTTGACGGGGACAGAGAACTCTTTTCTTTGTTCACTTTCCATCCGTGAGATGTGAGAAAGGCTAGAACGATGTCCGTATGAGCCTTTGCCTTTGACAGGGACGACGCTTGTATTAGAATGTCGTCCAAGTAAGGTACTACTGCAATGCCCCTTGGTCTTAGAACCGCTAGAAGGGACCCTAGCACCTTTGTGAAAATCCTTGGAGCAGTGGCTAATCCGAATGGAAGAGCCACAAACTGGTAATGTTTGTCCAGAAAAGCGAACCTTAGGAACTGATGATGTTCCTTGTGGATAGGGATATGTAGGTACGCATCCTTTAGATCCACGGTAGTCATAAATTGACTTTCCTGGATGGTGGGTAGAATCGTTCGAATAGTTTCCATTTTGAACGATGGTACCCTGAGAAATTTGTTTAGGATCTTCAAATCCAAAATTGGTCTGAACGTTCCCTCTTTTTTGGGAACTACGAACAGATTGGAATAAAATCCCATTCCTTGTTCCTTTATTGGAACTGGGTGTATCACTCCCATCTTTAACAGGTCTTCTACACAATGTAAGAATGCCTGTCTCTTTATTTGGTTTGAGGATAAGTGAGACTTGTGGAACCTTCCCCTTGGGGGTAGTTCCTTGAATTCCAGGAGATAACCTTGAGAAACTATTTCTAGCGCCCAAGGATCCTGAACATCTCTTGCCCAAGCCTGAGCAAAGAGAGAGAGTCTGCCCCCCACCAGATCCGGTCCCGGATCGGGGGCTACTCCTTCATGCTGTCTTGTTAGCAGTGGCAGGCTTCTTGGCCTGCTTACCTTTGTTCCAGCCTTGCATTGGTTTCCAGGCTGGTTTGGGTTGTGAGGCATTACCCTCTTGCTTAGAGGATGCAGAATTAGAGGCTGGTCCATTTCTGCGAAAGGGACGAAAATTAGGCTTATTTTTAGCCTTAAAAGACCTATCCTGTGGAAGGGCGTGGCCCTTTCCCCCAGTGATGTCTGAAATAATCTCTTTCAAATCAGGTCCAAATAAAGTTTTACCTTTGAAAGGAATGTTAAGTAATTTTGTCTTGGATGACACATCCGCTGACCAAGACTTTAGCCAAAGCGCTCTGCGCGCCACAATAGCAAACCCTGAATTTTTCGCCGCTAATTTTGCTAATTGCAAAGCGGCATCTAAAATAAAAGAGTTAGCCAATTTAAGTGCGTGAACTCTGTCCATAATCTCCTCATATGGAGTTTCTCTACTGAGCGACTTTTCTAGTTCCTCGAACCAGAACCACGCTGCCGTAGTGACAGGAACAATGCATGAAATTGGTTGTAGAAGGTAGCCTTGCTGTACAAAAATCTTTTTAAGCAAACCTTCCAATTTTTTATCCATAGGATCTTTGAAAGCACAACTATCTTCGATAGGAATAGTAGTGCGTTTGTTTAGAGTAGAAACTGCCCCCTCGACCTTGGGGACTGTCTGCCATAAGTCCTTTCTGGGGTCGACCATAGGAAATAATTTCTTAAATATAGGGGGAGGAACAAAAGGTATGCCGGGCTTTTCCCACTCTTTATTTACTATGTCTGCCACCACGCTATGGCACAATTATCACATAAATTTAAATGGGGAGACACATTGGCTTTCATACATATAGAACATAGCTTATCTGAAGGTATAGACATGTTAAACAGGCTTAAACTTGTCAACAATGCACAAAAAACGTTTTAAAATAAAACCGTTACTGTCACTTTAAATTTCAAACAGAAAACACTTTATTACTGAATATGTGAAAAAGTATGAAGGAATTACCAAATTTTCACCACAGTGTCTTAAAGCCTTAAAAGTATTGCACACCAAATTTCAGAGCTTTAACCCTTAAAATAACGGAACCGGAGCCGTTTTTCAATTTAACCCCTATACAGTCCCAGATACAGTCTTTGCTAAGACCCAACCAAGCCCTGAGGGGAATACGATACCAAATGACGCCTTCTAAAAGCTTTTTCAGAGATTCTTAGATCCACACACATGCATCTGCATGCCCTGTTCTCAAAAAACAACTGCGCATTAATGGCGCGAAAATGAGGCTCAGTCTATGACTAGAAAGGCCCCCTGACTGAAAAAGGTGTCCAATACAGTGCCTGCCGTTTTATAAACGTTCCCCAAGATTATAAATGTCAATTGTTAGCCTAAATTTGAATAATATGCACAAATAAAGCAAACGATTTAGCCCATAAAAATGTCTACCAGTTTTTTAGCCCATAATAAGCCCTTTATTCTGTTTGTTTTTGAATAAGAAAATGGCTTACCGGTCCACATGAGGGGAAATGACAGCCTTCCAGCATTACACAGTCTTGTTAGAAATATGGCTAGTCATACCTTAAGCAGAAAAGTCTGCTAACTGTTTCCCCCAACTGAAGTTACTTCATCTCAACAGTCCTATGTGGAAACAGCAACCGATTTTAGTTACTGTCTGCTAAAATCATCTTCATCTTACAAACAGAAATCTTCATCCTTTTCTGTTTCAGAGTAAATAGTACATACCAGCACTATTTTAAAATAACAAACACTTGATAGAAGAATAAAAACTACATTTAAACACCAAAAAACTCTTAACCATCTCCGTGGAGATGTTGCCTGTGCAACGGCAAAGAGAATGACTGGGGTGGGCGGAGCCTAGGAGGGATCATGTGACCAGCTTTGCTGGGACTCTTTGCCATTTCCTGTTGGGGAAGAGAATATCCCACAAGTAAGGATGACGCCGTGGAACCGGACACACCAATGTTGGAGAAAAGGAGAGCGTACACACGTTACAAGAAGACCATTAACGCTACCAAAAATTCTTAAAGTTATATAACCCCAAATTAATAGGGAAAGTGTGTAATTATCCTTAAAGGGACATAAAACCCCACATTTTTATTTCAAGATTCAGATAGAACATACAATTTAAAAAAACTTTCCAATGTATGAGAATAAGACGTATTGGGGAAATTTGGAGCGCCTTGTACAGGACCAAGAATTACATAAGTTTAGACCTTGAGTGCAGCAGGAGCTGCGGTTGCTCAGTATGTTTTCATTGGGACTGTGACGTTTTTCTCTCATTAATAGTAGATCTGTGATAGATTTACACATCACACTGATTTATATGACGCATGAACTCCCAGAAGAAAGAATATCCCTATTCTTTATTTTTCTTTCAATTAAACTTGACTTAAGTCCATTGTCAAATTTTCTTTGTTTTTATTGTTATCCTTTGTTGAAAAGCAGGTAGTTAAGTTCAGGAGTGTGCACGTTTCTGCAGTACTATATGGCAGCAGTTTTGCAGCAATGTTATACATTATCAAAAGCACTAGATGGCAGCACTATTTCCTGTCATGTAGTGCCCCAGAAGTGCACACTACCTATCTAGATATCTCTTCAACAAAGCATAACATGAGAACAAGCCAAATTTCATAATAGAAGCAAATTGGAAACTTTTTTTAAATTGTATTCTCTATGTGAATCATGAAAGAGTGACATAATAAAGTCTAGAGTGAATGTGGTAATATATCTGCTGTCTGAGAGAAAGAAAATATGTTTGTGTCCCCAAGGCTATGAGGTATCATGACAAATGTACCTGCTGGATATATGAGTGCAATATGTGAATTTATATACTTACCGGAACTGCACCCATTCTACTGTGCTTACCAGCTGCAGAAATGACTGCTTCCTGTAAAAAGACCATCCAGTGCCGAGCACATTACAGCAGAGGAATAATTTGTGGAGTATACTGAAGACCAAACAGGAAGAGACTAAGGAACCTGTCCCTGTGACACCTGTGGCAGGCTTGTGACCAACTCCTACACCAGGAGTAATTCTGTCACTACCCAATATTCTAATAGCCCCTCTGTTTCTCAGTAGCAGCTCTCATTGGGGAAAAATGGAGCTTACATCAGTCTGAGGACCCCTCTCATTAAATATTCCAGAGCACCTCAAATCTTCACCTACCACCTGGGAGGCAAAGATGAGCTGGGAGGGATAAAGTGCTCTTGGAAGTTTTGGGAATCTTTGCCTCCTCCCAGTGGCTAGGAGTTAAATCCCAGGAGTAATGGATTGTGGACTCGCACCACCTTATGAAACAAAAGGGTGCAGATATCCAGGATGTGCACTGCAAAAAAAGGCAAAAATTGTTTTCAACAATATAAAAGCCTTGAAAAATATTTAAAGGGACAAAAGACACCTCTTGATTTTCTATGAAAATTTACCTTGTCCTACTCTACCTAAAGAGGCCAAAAAGCAAAATTCTGTAACCTAGGTTTTCAAAATTGTCAGGGTTTTAACCTGTTTTGTTTGCCATGTGCTGCTGGCAACCATTTTACTCACCTCTCTTGCAGACTATGGTGCATTGTGGGGGATGCTGCTCATTTCCTGCACTTTCTTTTATGGCCAGACTGGTGTGCATCATCCATGTGAGACAGGATGCAGTCTCAGAATTGTGATGTCATCACTTATTATTTAAAGGGCCTCTGTTCAGTATGCTTTGCCTTTGCGTTGTCTCAGACCTGTTTGTGAGAGTTCCTGTGTATTACCTGGCTATCTGACGTCCTTCCTGGTTCCTGATCCCTGGCTTGTTCCTGACTCTGCTGTTTTCCTTGTTCCTGATTCCGGCTCGTCTGACTACTCGATTTGGCTCCTGACTCGGCTCGTCTGACTACCAGCTCTGGTTTTTGATTCCTGGCTTGTTATTTGACTTGTGGACTTTTTATTATTTTTTTGCTATTAATAAAAGTGTGATTATTTTTGCACTTCTCGTCTCAGTCTGATTCCTGGCACCCTGACAAAAACGATGTCAACGTAATTTCTGTTATTGTTAAGGAACATAAAAGTCAAATTTGAAAAGCACAGCAGTACATTTCTAATTTGAATAGCAGATTCTTGTCAAAATGATTACCGCTATTGGGATAATTTTAAGCGTGCACATGACCTGCCAAGCACACTGTCAAAGGTCATGTCCATGCATATTCCTCCCTTGCATGTAGTATGATGTGACTGGTTGCATCCCACATACTGACATATGCTGTTATGACTTTTACAAAAAGATATATACTGCAAAATAATTATTGTCAAACTTGACGGACTACTGTGCATTTTAGATTTACACTTCCTTTTTATAGTATTTGTATTTTTGTATCTATTTCCGAAAGTAATGCATTTTTTAAACATTGAAAATTGATGTTCCCCTGCTTAAAGGGGCAGTAAAGTCATAATTAGAGACATTCATGATTTAGACAGAGCATACAATTTTAAACAACTTTCCAATGTATTTCTATAATTTAATTTGCTACATTCTCTTATTATCCTTTGCTGAAAGGTTTATCTAGGAAAGCTCAGGAGCGGCAAAGAACATAGGTTCTAGCTGCTGATTGGTGGCTGCATATGTATATAAATATATACACAACGATTGTCATTGGCTCACCCGTGTGTTCAGTTAGATACCAGTAGTGCATTGCTGCTCCTTCAACAAATGATACAAATTTGATAATAGAAGTAAACTTGTAAAATTGTATGTTCTACCTAAATCATGAAAGAAAAATTTTGCATTTTCGCTCCTTTTAATAACGTTGCTTTTTTTGTCATATCTGTAGCAGTGCTCGACAAATTTGTTTTACAAATCAGGAGCCAGTAAGGATATTTAGGAGCCAGACTGTGCTATTTTTATATAGATATATGGAGAACAACCCAGTAATTTAGGATCCAAGGGTAAAATTCTAGGAGCCAGTGGCTCCCTGGCTCCTGGGTTTGTCGAGCCCTGCTGTAGAGAATATAGTCCCTACTGTCAAGCTACTCTGCATCTGTTGTTGTGAACAAACATATATTTCCAGCTCTTTTTAATATCAATTTAAACTGTTTAATTAAAAAAAAAAAAAATTGCATAAAAAAAGGTTAGCATTGCCGCTTGTTTATATATATTACAGAAGATTTTTGAGTTTGTGAAATTGTGAATGTGCACACTTCGGTTAACCTATAACATTTCCACTATGTTTCTGGTGTCATACTGTTCTCAGCAAATGAAGGAATGAAAATGAATCATCAATACCAAACTGCTGGCTGACAACTAGGGTTGCACCGATACCAATACTAGTATCGGTACCGATACCAAGTATTTGCATGAGTACTTGTACTTGTGCAAATGCACCGATACTTAAACCGATACCTCCACTTCCTACCCATATGCTATCTTGTGGCGTTTTTTCAAACTGCATGTTCCCATTTCATTTTAAACTGGAGTGGAGACTAAACTAAAAAAAAATGTTTACTACTGTTCTGCCAATACAAATTGCTTTTATTTGTATTATTGTAGGAGAGATCACTGTACCTCGTTCTGACAAACCCCTGAAGTACTGGGCAGTTAATAAACAGATTTCCAGCTCTGGCTAAAATGCCCGAAAAATATCTTTCTGCCCTATGCAGTAGTGTGGCAAGTGAAAGACTGTTCAACTTAGAGTCAGACCTCCATACAAATGTCAGATTGATGTTATATAACAGCTCAACAACCCAATTGCATCACCCCTTTAAATGTAATATTTTATTGTAATATTTTTTATTTATAAACATATTCAGTGAACTTTGTGACAAATAAAACTGTTTTATTATTTCATAATGTCTTTTGAATTACAGTCCTTTATAATTATAAAGAAGGAATCTTAAATAATTAGTCTGTATTGTGCTTGGTAAACTGTCACATGACATTAAAAAAAAAGTATCGGTAATTGGTATCGGCGAGTATTTGAAAACAAGTATCGGTATTTGTACTTGGTCATAAAAAAATGGTATCGGTGCAACCCTACTGACAACAAACTGTCTCAATCATGTAGTATGGCTTCATTCACTTTGGTTTGCCCTAAAAAACAGAATTTATGCTTACCTGATAAATTACTTTCTCCAACAGTGTGTCCGGTCCACGGCGTCATCCTTACTTGTGGGATATTCTCTTCCCCAACAGGAAATGGCAAAGAGTCCCAGCAAAGCTGGTCACATGATCCCTCCTAGGCTCCGCCCACCCCAGTCATTCGACCGACGGACAGGAGGAAATATATATAGGAGAAACCATATGATACCGTGGTGACTGTAGTTAGAGAAAATAATTAATCAGACCTGATTAAAAAACCAGGGCGGGCCGTGGACCGGACACACCGTTGGAGAAAGTAATTTATCAGGTAAGCATAAATTCTGTTTTCTCCAACATTGGTGTGTCCGGTCCACGGCGTCATCCTTACTTGTGGGAACCAATACCAAAGCTTTAGGACACGGATGAAGAGAGGGAGCAAATCAGGTCACCTAAACGGAAGGAACCACAGCTTGCAAAACCTTTCTCCCAAAAATAGCCTCCGAAGAAGCAAAAGTATCAAATTTGTAAAATTTGGCAAAAGTGTGCAGTGAAGACCAAGTCGCTGCCTTACATATCTGGTCAACAGAAGCCTCGTTCTTGAAGGCCCATGTGGAAGCCACAGCCCTAGTGGAGTGAGCTGTGATTCTTTCAGGAGGCTGCCGTCCGGCAGTCTCATAAGCCAATCGGATGATGCTTTTAAGCCAAAAGGAAAGAGAGGTAGAAGTCGCTTTTTGACCTCTCCTTTTACCAGAATAAACAACAAACAAGGAAGATGTTTGTCTGAAATCTTTAGTAGCCTCTAAATAGAACTTTAGAGCACGGACAACGTCCAAATTGTGTAACAAACGTTCCTTCTTTGAAACTGGATTCGGACACAAAGAAGGTACAACTATCTCCTGGTTAATATTTTTGTTAGAAACAACTTTAGGAAGAAAACCAGGCTTAGTACGCAAAACCACCTTATCTGCATGGAACACCAGATAAGGAGGAGAACACTGCAGAGCAGATAACTCTGAAACTCTTCTAGCAGAAGAAATTGCAACCAAAAACAAAACTTTCCAAGATAGTAACTTAATATCTATGGAATGTAAGGGTTCAAACGGAACCCCTTGAAGAACTGAAAGAACTAGATTTAGACTCCAGGGAGGAGTCAAAGGTCTGTAAACAGGCTTGATCCTAACCAGAGCCTGAACAAATGCTTGAACATCTGGCACAGCTGCCAGTCTTTTGTGTAGTAAGATAGATAAAGCAGAGATCTGTCCCTTTAGGGAACTTGCAGATAATCCTTTCTCCAAACCTTCTTGAAGAAAGGAGAGAATCTTAGGAATTTTTATCTTATTCCATGGGAATCCTTTGGATTCACACCAACAGATATATTTTTTCCATATTTTATGGTAAATTTTTCTAGTTACAGGTTTTCTGGCCTGAACCAGAGTATCTATCACTGAATCTGAAAACCCACGCTTTGATAGAATCAAGCGTTCAATCTCCAAGCCGTCAGTTGGAGGGAGACCAGATTTGGGTGTTCGAATGGACCTTGAACAAGAAGGTCCTGTCTCAAAGGTAGCTTCCATGGTGGAGCCGATGACATATTCACCAGGTCTGCATACCAAGTCCTGCGTGGCCACGCAGGAGCTATCAAGATCACTGAGGCCCTCTCCTGATTGATCCTGGCTACCAGCCTGGGAATGAGAGGAAACGGTGGGAATACGTAAGCTAGGTTGAAAGTCCAAGGTGCTACTAGTGCATCTACTAGAGTCGCCTTGGGATCCCTGGATCTGGATCCGTAGCAAGGAACCTTGAAGTTCTGACGAGACGCCATCAGATCCATGTCTGGAATGCCCCATAATTGAGTTATTTGGGCAAAGATTTCCGGATGGAGTTCCCACTCCCCCGGATGAAATGTCTGACGACTCAGAAAATCCGCTTCCCAATTTTCCACTCCTGGGATGTGGATCGCAGACAAGTGGCAGGAGTGATCCTCCGCCCATTGAATTATTTTGGTCACTTCTTTCATCGCCAGGGAACTCTTTGTTCCCCCTTGATGATTGATATAAGCAACAGTCGTCATGTTGTCTGATTGGAACCTTATGAATTTGGCCTTTGCTAGTTGAGGCCAAGCTCTGAGAGCATTGAATATCGCTCTCAGTTCCAGAATGTTTATCGGGAGAAGAGACTCTTCCCGAGACCATAGACCCTGAGCTTTCAGGGATTCCCAGACCGCACCCCAGCCCACTAGACTGGCGTCGGTCGTGACAATGACCCACTCTGGCCTGCGGAAGCTCATTCCCTGGGACAGATGGTCCAGGGTCAGCCACCAACGGAGTGAATCTCTGGTCTTTTGATCTACTTGAATCATTGGAGACAAGTCTGTATAATCCCCATTCCACTGTTTGAGCATGCACAGTTGTAATGGTCTTAGATGAATTCGTGCAAAAGGAACTATGTCCATTGTTGCAACCATCAATCCTATTACTTCCATGCACTGCGCTATGGAAGGACGAGGAACAGAATGAAGCACTTGACAAGAGCTTAGAAGTTTTGATTTTATGACCTCTGTCAGAAAAATCCTCATTTCTAAGGAATCTATTGTTCCCAAGAAGGGAACTCTTGTTGACGGGGACAGAGAACTCTTTTCTTTGTTCACCTTCCATCCGTGAGATGTGAGAAAGGCTAGAATGATGTCCGTATGAGCCTTTGCCTTTGACAGGGACGACGCTTGTATTAGAATGTCGTCCAAGTAAGGTACTACTGCAATGCCCCTTGGTCTTAGAACCGCTAGAAGGGACCCTAGCACCTTTGTGAAAATCCTTGGAGCAGTGGCTAATCCGAATGGAAGAGCCACAAACTGGTAATGTTTGTCCAGAAAAGCGAACCTTAGGAACTGATGATGTTCCTTGTGGATAGGGATATGTAGGTACGCATCCTTTAGATCCACGGTAGTCATAAATTGACTTTCCTGGATGGTGGGTAGAATCGTTCAAATAGTTTCCATTTTGAACGATGGTACCCTGAGAAATTTGTTTAGGATCTTCAAATCCAAAATTGGTCTGAACGTTCCCTCTTTTTTGGGAACTACGAACAGATTGGAATAAAATCCCATTCCTTGTTCCTTTATTGGAACTGGGTGTATCACTCCCATCTTTAACAGGTCTTCTACACAATGTAAGAATGCCTGTCTCTTTATTTGGTTTGAGGATAAGTGAGACTTGTGGAACCTTCCCCTTGGGGGTAGTTCCTTGAATTCCAGGAGATAACCTTGAGAAACTATTTCTAGCGCCCAAGGATCCTGAACATCTCTTGCCCAAGCCTGAGCAAAGAGAGAGAGTCTGCCCCCCACCAGATCCGGTCCCAGATCGGGGGCTACTCCTTCATGCTGTCTTGTTAGCAGTGGCAGGTTTCTTGGCCTGCTTACCTTTGTTCCAGCCTTGCATTGGTTTCCAGGCTGGTTTGGGTTGTGAGGCATTACCCTCTTGCTTAGAGGATGCAGAATTAGAGGCTGGTCCATTTCTGCGAAAGGGACGAAAATTAGGCTTATTTTTAGCCTTAAAAGACCTATCCTGTGGAAGGGCGTGTCCCTTTCCCCCAGTGATGTCTGAAATAATCTCTTTCAAATCAGGTCCAAATAAAGTTTTACCTTTGAAAGGAATGTTAAGTAATTTTGTCTTGGGTGACACATCCGCTGACCAAGACTTTAGCCAAAGCGCTCTGCGCGCCACAATAGCAAACCCTGAATTTTTCGCCGCTAATTTTGCTAATTGCAAAGCGGCATCTAAAATAAAAGAGTTAGCCAATTTAAGTGCGTGAACTCTGTCAATAACCTCCTCATATGGAGTTTCTCTACTGAGCGACTTTTCTAGTTCCTCGAACCAGAACCACGCTGCCGTAGTGACAGGAACAATGCATGAAATTGGTTGTAGAAGGTAGCCTTGCTGTACAAAAATCTTTTTAAGCAAACCTTCCAATTTTTTATCCATAGGATCTTTGAAAGCACAACTATCTTCGATAGGAATAGTAGTGCGTTTGTTTAGAGTAGAAACTGCCCCCTTGACCTTGGGGACTGTCTGCCATAAGTCCTTTCTGGGGTCGACCATAGGAAATAATTTCTTAAATATAGGGGGAGGAACAAAAGGTATGCCGGGCTTTTCCCACTCTTTATTTACTATGTCCGCCACCCGCTTGGGTATAGGAAAAGCGTCGGGGGGCACCGGAACCTCTAGGAACCTGTCCATCTTGCATAATTTCTCTGGAATGACCAAATTGTCACAATCATCCAGAGTAGATAACACCTCCTTAAGCAGTGCGCGGAGATGTTCTAATTTAAATTTAAATGTCACAACATCAGGTTCAGCTTGATGAGAAATTTTTCCTGAATCTGAAATTTCTCCCTCAGACAAAACCTCCCTCATGGCCCCTTCAGATTGGTGTGAGGGTATGACAGAACAATTATCATCAGCGTCCTCTTGCTCTTCAGTGTTTAAAACAGAGCAATCGCGCTTTCTCTGATAAGTAGGCATTTTGGATAAAAGATTTGCTATGGAGTTATCCATTACAGCCGTTAATTGTTGCATGGTAATAAGTATTGGCGCACTAGATGTACTAGGGGCCTCCTGCATGGGCAAAACTGGTGTAGACACAGTAGGAGATGATATAGTATCATGTTTACTCCCCTCATTTGAGGAATCATCTTGGGCAATATCATTATTTGTGGCAGTACTGTCCTTACTTTGTTTGGACGCTATGGCACAATTATCACATAAATTTAAATGGGGAGACACATTGGCTTTCATACATATAGAACATAGCTTATCTGAAGGTATAGACATGTTAAACAGGCTTAAACTTGTCAACAATGCACAAAAAACGTTTTAAAATAAAACCGTTACTGTCACTTTAAATTTCAAACAGAAAACACTTTATTACTGAATATGTGAAAAAGTATGAAGGAATTGTTAAAAAATTACCAAATTTTCACCACAGTGTCTTAAAGCCTTAAAAGTATTGCACACCAAATTTCAGAGCTTTAACCCTTAAAATAACGGAACCGGAGCTGTTTTCCAATTTAACCCCTATACAGTCCCAGATACAGTCTTTGCTAAGACCCAACCAAGCCCTGAGGGGAATACGATACCAAATGACGCCTTCTAAAAGCTTTTTCAGAGATTCTTAGATCCACACACATGCATCTGCATGCCCTGTTCTCAAAAAACAACTGCGCATTAATGGCGCGAAAATGAGGCTCAGTCTATGACTAGAAAGGCCCCCTGACTGAAAAAGGTGTCCAATACAGTGCCTGCCGTTTTATAAACGTTCCCCAAGATTATAAATGTCAATTGTTAGCCTAAATTTGAATAATATGCACAAATAAAGCAATCGATTTAGCCCATAAAAATGTCTACCAGTTTTTTAGCCCATAATAAGCCCTTTATTCTGTTTGTTTTTGACTAAGAAAATGGCTTACCGGTCCCCATGAGTGGAAATGACAGCCTTCCAGCATTACACAGTCTTGTTAGAAATATGGCTAGTCATACCTTAAGCAGAAAAGTCTGCTAACTGTTTCCCCCAACTGAAGTTACTTCATCTCAACAGTCCTATGTGGAAACAGCAACCGATTTTAGTTACTGTCTGCTAAAATCATCTTCCTCTTACAAACAGAAATCTTCATCCTTTTCTGTTTCAGAGTAAATAGTACATACCAGCACTATTTTAAAATAACAAACACTTGATAGAAGAATAAAAACTACATTTAAACACCAAAAAACTCTTAACCATCTCCGTGGAGATGTTGCCTGTGCAACGGCAAAGAGAATGACTGGGGTGGGCGGAGCCTAGGAGGGATCATGTGACCAGCTTTGCTGGGACTCTTTGCCATTTCCTGTTGGGGAAGAGAATATCCCACAAGTAAGGATGACGCCGTGGACCGGACACACCAATGTTGGAGAAACTAGACAAGAAAAATAACAATTAGTTTAAAAAGAGCTTTTTTGATCTGGACAATGAAAAATAAAAAAAACAGATACGACTAGCAAAATGCATTTATTTCTTATCTGAGGATTCTCTGGTAACATTGCTGGAACGTTGCATTAGTTAAACAAAATTGCCCTTAAGTACAAGCATCATTTTTGTGAAATAAAAACATTTTTAATAAAATAAAGTTGCTAAAGATCAATGCAATAAATTGGAAGAATATTACAATCAATTCAACGGAATAGTTTAAGACATATGGAGTGTTAAATGGACCCGTCACTTAAGAGACAGTAAAGTCAAATTAAAGTTTCATGGTTAAGATAGAGCATGCAATTAAAAAAAAAAATCACAATGTACTTTTTGTTAAATTTGCTTTGTAGTCTTGGTATCCTTTGTTGAAGAGCAAACATAAGCAGATTCATAGCTCAGGAAAGTGCACGTCTTTAGCACTCTTTGGCAGCACTGACTCTAGCAATGTTATATATATTGTTGCAAACACTGCTAAAGACGCATGCACATTTCTGATCCTATCTAAGTTTACTCTTCAACAAAGGATACCAAGAAATCAAAAAAACATTTGATCGACATAAATAGTATTTTTTTATTTAAATATCATAAACTCTATCTGAGTCATGGGAATTTAAATTTGACTTTACTGTCCTCTATATATAAAAAAGAATAAAGAAAAAGAATCAAAATAAAATAAAAGAGGGCTTGGTTTCTAACTTATCTTAAAGGGATATGAAACCCCCAAAAAATTATTTTGTGATTCAGACACAGCATACACTTTTTTTTTAAAAATTTCCAATTTACTTCTATTATAAAATTTGTTTAGTTCCCATGATATTCTGTGTTGAAGAAATACCTAGGAAGGCATCTGGAGCACTAAATGGCAGGAAAGAGTGCTGCCATCAAGTGCTCTTGCAAAACTGCTGCCATATAGTACTCCAGAAATGGGCTGGCTCCTAAGCTTACATCCCTGCTTTTCAACAAAAATACCATAGGAACGAAGAAAATTTGATAATAGGAGTAAATTAGAAAATTGATTAAAATTGCGTGCTTTATCTGAATCATGAAAGAAAAAAAAATTGTGGATTATAATAAACCTTTAATTAAATGGGTAGTTCCTAACAGTCCTAGTGAAAAAAGTGTTTTCTAAATACTCCGTTATTCAGAATGACAAATATTGTATTAAAAAGGGATATTTTACTCCAGAATCTTCAGCAACGCGTTTTACTTCCTTATAAATATATTGCCATTGGGGTCGGTCACAATCCTTTATAAAAATGACGTATCTACAAAAATACCCATAGACTTAGATGGTGGTTTGCTATTGAAAAACATTAGATACATTTTTCAAAGGAAAAGCAGTCTGTATTTTACAAACAAATCAGGTACTCTTACATTCCCTTCACTTGGAAGTGTTTTTCACATTTGAATTATAGGGATACGAAACTCAATTTTTTGCTTTCATGATTCAGATAGAGCATGCAATTTTAACCCCTTAAGGACCAAGGCCATTTTTCAATTTCTTTCCCTTAAGGACCAGGGCTATTTTTACATTTCTGCTGTGTTTGTGTTCAGCTGTAATTTTCCTCTTACTCATTTACTGTACCCCCACATATTATATACCGTTTTTCTCGCCACTAAATGGACTTTCTAAAGATACCATTATTTTCATCATATCTTATAATTTACTATTAAAAATATTATAAAATATGAGAAAAAAATGGAAAAAAACACACTTTTTCTAACTTTGACCCCCAAAATCTGTTACACATCTACAACCACCAAAAAACAACAATGCTAAATAGTTTCTAAATTTTGTTCTGATTTTAGAAATACCCAATGTTTACATGTTTTTTTTTTTTTTTGCAAGTTATAGGGCAATAAATACAAGAAGCACTTTGCTATTTCAAAACCACTTTTTTTCAAAATGAGCGCTAGTTACATTGGAACCCTGATATCTGTCAGGAATACCTGAATATCCCTTGACATGTATATATTTTTTTTTAGAAGACATCCCAAAGTATTGATCTAGGCCCATTTTGGTATATTTTATGCCACCATTTCGCCGCCAAATGCAATCAAATAAAAAAAAATGTTCACTTTTTCACAAATTTTTTCACAAACTTTAGGTTTTTCACAGAAATTATTTACAAACAACTTGTGCAATTATTGCATAAATGGTTGTAAATGCTTCTCTGGGATCCCCTTTGTTCAGAAATAGCAGACTTATATGGCTTTGGCGTTGCTTTTTGATAATTAGTAGGCTGCTAAATGCCACTGCGCATCACACGTGTATTATGCCCAGCAGTGAAGGGGTTAATTAGGGAGGATGTAGGGAGCGTCTAGGGTTAATTTTAGCTTTAGTGTAGTGTAGTAGACAACCCCAAGTATTGATCTAGGCCCATCTTGGTATATTTCATGCTACCATTTCACCGCTAAATGCGATCAAATAAAAAAATCGTAAAATATTTCACAATTTTAGGTTTCTCACTGAAATTATTTACAAATAACTTGTGCAATTATGGCATAAATGGTTGTAAATGCTTCTCTGGGATCCCCTTTGTTTAGAAATAGCAGACATATATGGCTTTGGCGTTGCTTTTTGGTAATTATAAGGCCGCTAAATGCTGCTGCGCACCACACATGTATTATGCCCAGCAGTGCAGGGGTTAATTAGGTAGCTTGTAGGGAGCTTGCAAGGTTAATTTTAGCTTTAGCATAGAGATCAGCCTCCCACCTGACACATCACACCCCAGGATCCCTCCCAAACAGCTCTCTTCCCTCCCCCATCCCACAATTGTCCCCGCCATCTTAAGTACTGGCAGAAAGTCTGCCAGTACTAAAATAAAAGGTATATTTAAAGAAAAAAAATAAAATTGTATAGCATATTTACATATGCTGCTGTGTAAGATCCCCCCTTAGCCCCCAACCTCCCTGATCTCCCCCAAACAGCTCTCTAACCCTCCCCCTCTACCTTACTGGGAGCCATCTTGGGTACTGGCAGCTGTCTGCCAGTACCCAGTTTAGAAAAAAATGCCTTTTTTTTTTTCTGTAGTGTAGCTTGACCCCCCCATAGACAAACCACCACCCCCTCCCAGATCCCTTACAATAATTTTTTTCTGCTGATCCCCCCTGTCTCCCACTTATACTTTTCTCTGTAGTATAGCGGTTCCCACCCGCTCCCTCCCCGTGCACACGCCCGCCCCTCCCCGTGCACACGCGCGCGCGTCCGTGCACGCTCCCGACATCCCCGCCCCCGATCCCGCCCCCTCTCTCTTCAATACTCCATCGATGGCCGCCCACCCGCCTCCCACGTCGGCTCCCACCCACCACCAACGATTGCGGCCATCGATGCCGGTGCAGAGAGGGCCACAGAGTGGCTCTCTCTGCATCGGATGGGGGAAAAATGTTATTGCAGGATGCCTCGACATCGAGGTATCACTGCAATAACGGTAAAGCGGCTGGAAGCGATCAGGATCGCTTCCACCCGCTTTAATCCCCAAAGTCGTACAGGGTACGTCGCTGGTCTTTAAAGACCAGGTTGTGTGCGACGTACCCTGTACGACTCGTGTCGTTAAGGGGTTAAGCAATTTTCTACATTACTCCTATTATAATTTTTTTCTTCGTTCTCTTGGTATCTCTATTTTAAAAGCAGGAATGAACACTTAGGAGCTGGCCGATTTTAAGTTCAGCACCTGGGTAGCGCTTGCTGATTGGTGGCTAAATGGGCCGGCACCTAAGCTTACATTCCTGCTTTTTTAAATAAAGATACCAAGAGAACAAAGAAAAGATGATAATAGGAATAAATAAGAAAGTTGCTTAAAATTGCATGCGCTATCTGATTCACGAAAGAAAAAAAAAATTGGGTTTAGTATCGCTTAAACTGACTTTATTTCCTACCCATGCACGCTGGAACACAGACAGGCCAAGCATGTGCGCAAAGTGAACTGTCAAATATAACACTAAACACTAGGCATGTGCATAAATTTGGAATTTGTTTCACAAACCATTAACGAATATGGCCCCCGGGCAGTGGCATTAGCTATTTTTAGTGCTGGATTTATTAGCGTTAAAGTGCAACACATAAATATTTGTGTGTTGCAGTTTAACACTAATAAATCTGGTGTAGAAAATAACAATACCACTGCCTGCACTGCAGCCATAACCTACATTAATTTGTGAAATATTGCCCAAATATGCACATACCAACTAAACCCTGAATAGCAAGCATGAAGCAGTATCAATGCCTTATTTTGGTGCACAAATACACAACAGTATCCCACAGGGTAACATGCATAGAATTTGTGTACGAGTAATAAACACTGGATCTCAATCATGCAGCCAGCACTGTGGCTTGAATTTGATTTATATGTGTGATAGACCGTTTGGCTCATGTATGGGGCATGAGATACACTCTATAATTGTGTTGCCCATCAAGTCAAAGAATAAAACACTGACAAGTGAATATCCAGATAAAATAATGAGCACTTTGATAAATACAGACTGTGTGTGCCTGCGGTTTGTAAAAAATCAAGTGGTAATATAATTATAAAAGGAAGCAATGCATGAAGTGCGTTTCTGAAGATTATGGAGTGAAATGTTGCTTTAAAAAGAATGGATTCCTTCCCTCAGGTGAGGGCAAACAGGCCCCATTTTATAGAAGTCATTTGTAATGTCTTGTAAAGAGGGTGAACAATACAACTGAATTATAAACCAATAAAGAGTATTTAACAATAAATATTTAAAAACACAACAGGAGAAATGAAACATAAATGGAATGTTTTAACTCAGGAGAACAAGCTGAGATTTCCAGAATGCAGATTACATAAAATATTAAAGTTCTGTTGGAGCAGAACCTATTTCACATTGTTTTAAAAAAAAATCAAGGTAATGGCTCAGATCACTCTTTAAACAAGATTTTTTCTAATTCTCTTCTCTACTTTCAAAACCACCAGCTTCTTAGGACTGTCTGTAAAATTGTTCTACACGAAAGGAGTGTTGACCAACAAATTTCAAGAGCTATCTTATCAAATCTGCAATACAAGTCCTGCAGCAGAGATGTTATCTCCACCACCCGCTGTCTGAAATACCTCAGTACAGACTAACACAGGTGCTAGGCATATCTCATAGTTATCTTCTTCCCAACAAGACACAGGTCGTGATTCGCTAAAAGAAATTCTATGACTGCCTACTTCACGGCTTACAGAGAATGAATCATCCATAATTAGTTTGGCCTTCCTTGTGTCAATCTGAGATGAGCCACACACATGACGATTGGCGGTCAAGGATGCCTTTGCAGTGGCAGACATAGTGTTTTTCCACATGGATCCTTTGGTCACCATCATGACTTGGAAGGCTAAGGTGTGAACATGCAGCCGAGTTAAACGTCGCTGGCCCTCCTTAATATCCCAAGATCTAAGAAGCCGATACAGCTCTCTCATTTGGTCCAGTATGGATGCCACACGAGGATAAGGGTCTGATAGGACCGTGATGTTTCCTCCCTTGATCAAACTAAGTAAGTTGGGAAGCTCTTGTTCATTCATACCAAGGGAATCAGAGTATGGTATTATGTATTCCAGCAGGTCTTTCAATAGGCTTTGCTCAACAAATGAGGCCATCTCAAAGTGGGCGCCTTTATTTGGGTCCATCGATGACAGAAGCTCCTGAAGCACCTTCAATCTAGCTTCGCGCTGACCTGTTTCATATGAAACAACAGTTATAAAAAGATATGCATTGCAACAAACTAACAGATATTTTCAGAAAATAAGCACTCAAAAATGTATGATACAGGCCAGGGGTTGACAAATCTATTTAGAAGCCAGACTTGGGTCTCTATATATAGATAGAAGTACAATATAACAAAATGTTAGGATGCATGAATAAAATTCTAGTAACATTAAATGCATCACTTCCAGGATTTGTAATGCCATTTTATAGTGAATCGCTAAGGGGTCATGAAACCCAAAATAGTTCTTTCATGATGCAGATAGAACATACATTTTTAAACAACTTTCCAGTTTACTATTATCACATTTGCTACATTCTCTATGTATCCTTTGTTAAAGGACCAGCAATGCATTATTGGGAGCTTGCTGAACACATTGGTAAGCCAATAACAAGAGGCATATATGTGCGTCCACCAATAAGCAGCTAGCACCCAGCTTCTGTGTTCACCTGGTATGCTTTTTAACAAAGGATACCAAGAGACCAAAGCAAATTAGATAACAGAAATACATTGGAAAGTTGTTTAAGATTGCATCATCATTTGAATTATGAAAGATTATTCTTTATTACCATGTCCTTTTAATAAGAGACACAATCACACAATAAACATGTTTAGTTTTTCTAAAGAGAATTAAAAAAAGGTGTATGTTGTATAAATTAAGAGTGGAAAAGCATCTTGAACCATGGTTACTGCATTTTAACTTCTGACTTGTAAATATCTCTGTGACTATAAAGTGTATTTACCAATGGACTACATTCCTGGCTTAAAGTTTTTGTTATTCTACAACTAAATACATTTTGATACATGGTTATACTAAATGTACTTCATTACTCCGTCTAGAGGAGGTGACATAACTACAGGATATCACAGGGACGATCATTTTACAACAGATAAATATTGTACAATATACAATCAGTATAACAAACCTGCCTTTTTTAAATGTAAGTCATATTTTAGCAGTTGCATCCCAGAATAGATATTATATAATCAAGCAGTGTGCTCATTTGATTCCTTACTGTATTGTATATGTTCTTTGAGTATGGATTAAGTAAATTAAATGAGACTGCACAAATAGGCATCATTCAAAAACAGAAATCTTTTACCTAATGTTCATTCTTAAACAGGTGTATTTGGAAAACTAATTTCACAAAAATAAAAACATAATTTATGCTTACCAGATAAATTCCTTTCCTTCCTGGCCACCAGGAGGAGGCAGACACCCCAGCCAAAGGCTTAAATATCCCTCCCACCCCCCAGTCATTCTGCTGAGGGAACAAGGAAAAGTAGGAGAAACATCAGGATATAAAAGGTGCCATAAGAAATAATATAAAAAAGGGAGCCGCCCATCAAAACATAAATTTCGGGTGGGGTTGTGGACTCTCTCTGCCAGGAAGGAAAGGAATATATCTGGTAAGCATAAATTATGTTTTCCTTCCATAAGGCAGGGAGAGTCCACAACTTCATTATCTACTGTTGGGAAAACTATACCCAAGCTCCAGAGGACACTGAATAACGGGAGGGAACAAAAAGAAAGAGGCGGACCCTATTCTGAGGGCACCACAGCCTGCAAAACTTTTCTCTCGAAAGCTGCTTTAGCTGCCTTACAAATCTGATCCATTGAGGCTTCGTTCTTAAAAGCCCAAGAGGAAGCCACTGCTCTATTGGAATGAGCCGTTATCCTCTCAGGAGGCTGTCGTCCCGCTGTCTCATAAGCTAAGCGGATGACACTCCTCAACCAGAAAGATAGAGAAGTCGTAGTAGCCTTCTGCCCCTTACGCTTACCCGCATAGATGACAAACAAAGAGGAAGATTGTCTGAATCCCTTAGTAGCCTGAAGATAGAACTTCAAGCCACAAACCATATCTAGATTGTGAAGCAAGCGTTCCTTCGCTGAAGAAGGATTAGGACACAAGGAAGGAACAACAATTTCTTGATTAATGTTATGATTCGACACCACCTTAGGGAGGAACCCTAGTTTAGTGATAAAACCGCCTTATCCGCATGAAAAAACAGATAAGGAAGGTCACATTGTAAAGCAGAAAGCTCAGAAACTCTGCACGCAGAGGCAATAGCCAACAAAAAAAGAACCATCCAAGATAACAATTTAATGTCAACAGTATGCAAAGGCTCAAACGAAGCCTGCTGCAAAACACTAAGAACAAGATTGAGGCTCCAGGGCGGAGCCCCAGATCTAAACACAGGTCTGATCCTAGCCAAAGCCTTAACAAAGGACTGCACATCCGGAAACTCGGCCAATCTTTTGTGCAGTAATACCGTCAGGGCCGATATGTGTCCGTTCAGGGAACTAGCAGATAAACCCTTCTCCAGTCCATCCTGGAGAAAAGCTAAAATTCTGGCAACCTTAACCTTATGCCAGGAAAAGCCACGCTCTTCACACCAGTAAACGTCCTCCACACTTTATGGTAGATACAACGAGTAACTGGCTTATGAGCTTGAACCAGAGTGTCGATAACACTCTCAGAAAACCCTCTCTTGGCTAAGACTAAGCATTCAATCTCCACGCAGTCAGCCTCGGATAATCTAGATTTTGATGACAAGGTAACCATCACTAAGGAGATGAGGACATCCCCACCAGATCCACAAACCACGTCCTTTGCGGCCACGACGGAGCAACCAGAATCACTGATGCTCACTCCTGCTTGAAGCGAGCCACCACACGAGGGAGAAGCGGTAATGGAGGAAAAAGATATATGAGCCTGAACCTCCATGGTACTGATAGAGCATCCCTCTCTATCCTCTAAGGGTCCCTTGACCCGTACCTGGGTAGCTTGTTATTGAGGCGGGATGCTATGAGATCTATCTCTAGTGTCCCCCACTCGCTGCATATCTCTGCAAACACCTCGGGTGGAGAGACCATTCCCCTGGGTGAAAGGATTGCCTGCTGCAGAAGTCCGCTTCCCAGTTGTCCACACCCGGAATGTGGATCGCTAACAGATACTAGAGTGGACTGAGACTCACAGATGTACGCCAAGATACTTCTCTCATCGCCCAGGAACTTTTCGTTCCCCCCTGTTGATGTAGGCAACCAAGGTTATATTGTCTGTTTGGAATTTGATAAACTGGGACAAACCCAGAAGGGGCCAAGCCTTCAAGACATTGAAGATTCCCCTTAGTTCCAAAATATTGATCAGAAGGGAGGGCCTGGAGGGCAAGACATGCAGAAGTTAGCTTGCAACATCTCATGAATATGGAGTCTATTATAGTTCCCTGGAAATTCACCCTTGTACTTGGAGTAAGAGAACTCTTTTCCAAGTTTATCTTCCATCCATGTGATCGAAGAAGACTGAGAAGGGACTCAATGTTCTTCCGCTAGACGAAAAGATTGTAGCTGTACCAAGATATCGTCCAGGTAAGGTGCTACTGTAATACTTCGTGTTCTGGCAACGGCTAGAAGAGCCCCCAGAATTTTTGTAAACATCCTTGTAGCAGTAGCTAGGCCAAAACGGAAGAGCCATGAACTGGAAGTGCTGGTCCAGAAAAGCAAACCTCAGGAACAGAAAAATGTTCCCTATGAATCAGAACGTAAAGGCATACATCATTCAGGTCCACTGTGGTCATAAACTGTCCTTCCTGAACCAGAGGAAGGATCGACCGCACTGTCTCCATCCTGAAAGAGGGAACGCTCAGAAACCTGTTTAGGCACTTTAGCTCCAGAATAGGACGAAAAGTTCCCTCATTCTTTGGAACCACGAAAAGGTTTGACTAAAACTCCAAACCTCTTTCTGCTGTAGGTACCAGGACAATTACTCCTAGAGAGGAGAGATCCCATATGCAACCTAAGAAGGCAGCCCTCTTTTCTGGTCTTGTCGAAAGACTGGAGAGTAGGAATCTGCCCCTGGGTGGATGAGACCTGAATCCTATCCTGTATCCTTGAGATACAACCTCCAGGACCCAAGGATCCTGTACATCCTGGAACCAAGTGCCTGAAAAAAGGGGCCACCCCTTCATGCCGATTTGTTCTTGGCGGGCTTCTTAGTCTGTTTGGACTTAATCCAGGAGTGAGCGGGCTTCAAAGTACTCTTGGGCTGATAGGACTTGGAAGAGCACTGCTGTTGTTGCGACTTGTCAGCACAAAAGGAATGAAAATTAGACAGTTGCCGTCCCTTAGGCCTATTCTTATCTTGCAGTAAGAAGGCACCTTTCCCTCCGTTAACCGTAGAGATAATGGAGTCCAGCCCTGGACCGAATACAATCTTCCCCTTGAAGGGAAGAGAAAGGAGTCTGGATTTAGAAGTCATATCCGCAGACCAAGACTTCAACCAGAGAGCCTGGTGGGCTAGAACCGCAAAGCCAGTAGTCTTTGCATTTATCCGAATAATCTGCATATTCACGTCACAGATGAAGAAGTTAGCAATTCTCAGTGCATTAATTCTCTCCTGAATATCCTTGAGGGGAGTCTCCACCTCAATGAGCTCCGACAGAGTGTCGCCGGTTGAAATAAACTGTGACCCTGTATAGCGTTTTAAAATGTATACATAAAAAACGGTCTCACCCTCCAGGATCCATGCTGTGGAACAGGCACAGCCTCTCAAGTGTGACAGTCTTGCAGCAGCACTTCTGACGTGGACTTGAGTGTGTAGCAGCAAGCAGTGAAATTCGTCAACACTGATTGCTCGGGAGCTGTTGGCGACAGTCTGGATGGGTTCGCAGAAAAACTTTCCCTGCATCTCCAAACTCTAACTTTCATCAATACTCTCACGGAGAGGTTGACATGATTACTTAAAACTCCAGTCCTTTCTCGAAGGGAACATACCCATTACAAGACTATCCAAATCTTCTGACATTTCTCTGCCACCTCCAATAGTGACGAAAGGCAAAGAATGACTGGGGGATAAGGGAAATGGGAGAGATATTTAAGACTTTGGCTGGGGTGTCTGTTCCTCCTCCTGGTGGCCAGGTGTTGTATTTCCCAATAGTAAGGAATGAAGTCGTGGACTCTCCCTGCCTTACGAAAGGAAAACACAAATTCTCATTTTACTTTTTTAAATAACAAAACAATGATGAACTCTAATAGCACAAAAGTTCAAGTGTTTATACATATAAGTTAATGTCCCTGATGTAATTCTCCCTTCATATGTATATGCTTACCCAGGGGTCAAATTATTAGAGCCATTGGTCAAAAATGGTAATTTAGTAAAACTGCTCCTACCACTAAAAGATAACACACAGAGGCACTTCTTAATATATGGAACCATAAACCTAATGATAAAAACAAAGATAGCTAAAATGTATACAGTATGGGGTAGATTTATCATAGTGCGAGCGGACATGATACGATGTAGCGTATCATGTCTGCTGCACATCGATAAATGCCGATAGCATATGCTCTCGGCACTTATCATTGCACCAGCAGTTCTTGTGAACTGCTGGTGCAATGCCGCCCCCTGCAGATTCGCAGCCAATTGGCCGCTAGCAGGGGCGGGTGTCAATCAACCCGATCGGGTTGATTTCTGTCCGCTACCTCAGAGCAGGCGGACAAGTTATGAAGCAGCGGGTCTTTAGACCGCTGCTTCATAACTTCTGTTTCAAGCGAGCCTAAAGGCTCGCGCGGAAACAGGGGCATCAAGCTCCATTCGGAGCTTGATAATTCTGCCCCTATGTCTCCTTGTATAGAGGCACTACTGGCCCCTAAAGGTGGGCATAAAAAAAAAAAAGGAAATTTATGCTTACCTGATTTATTTCTTTTACGATATGACGAGTCCACGGATTTCATCCTTACTTATGGGACATCGCCTCCTGGTCAGCAGGAGGAGGCAAAGAGCTCCACAGCAGAGCTGCATAAATAGCTCCTCCCTTCCCCCCCAACCCAGTCATTCGACCAAAGTTAGGAAGAGAAAGGAAAAGCCAAGGAACAGAGGTGACTGAAGTTTAACAAAATAAAAGCCTGTCTAGAAAACGACAGGGTGGGCCGTGGACTTGTAAAAAAAAAAAAAAAAAATTGTAAAAGAAATAAATTTATCAGGTAAGCATAAATTTCCTTTTCTTTTACAAGATATGACGAGTCCACGGATTTCATCCTTACTTATGGGATACAATACCAAAGCTATAGGACATGGATGAAAGGGAGGGACAAGACAGGGACCTAAACTGAAGGCACCACTGCTTGAAGAACCTTTCTCCCAAAAACAGCCTCGGACGAGGCAAAAGTATCAAATTTGGAAAATTTGGAAAAAGTGTGAAGAGACGACCAAGTTGCAGCCTTGCAAATCTGTTCAACAGAAGCAACATTTTTAAATGCCCATGAGGAATCCACAGCTTTAGTAGAATGAGCCGTAATTCGTTCTGGAGGTTGCTGTCCAGCACTCTCATATGCAACACGGATGATACTCCTCAGCCAAAAAGAAAGAGGTAGCCGTAGCTTTCTGACCCCTGTTTCCCAGAAAAAACAACAAATAATGAAGATGTTTGACGAAAATCCTTAGTTGCCTATAAGTAGAATTTCAAGGCACGGACTACATCCAGATTATGTAACCGACGCTCCTTCTTAGAAGAAGGGTTAGGACATAAGGAAGGAACAACAATTTCCTGATTAATATTCTTATTAGAGACTACCTTAGGAACAAAACCAGGTTTGGTACGCAACACTACCTTATCTGCATGGAAAATAAGATAAGGAGAATCACATTGTAATGCCGAAAGCTCAGAAACTCTGCAAGCAGAAGAAATAGCAACCAAAAATAAAACTTTCCAAGATAATAACTTAATATCTATGGAATGCATAGGTTCAAATGGAACCCCTTGAAGAACATTAAGAACTAAATTCAAACTCCAAGGAGGAGCAATTGGTCTAAATACAGGCCTGATTCTAGTCAGAATATCCAAGAAGCGCCTAAATAGAGGCAAAGGAAGAATCTAACAAATTGAACAAATGGAGATGTCACTTTCCATATACTAATCAAACATTTATTAATATATATTAATATGTATTAAGTATTAACATAATAATTAATAACATGGATCCATGTAACACAATATTAAAATTCAAGTAAAAACAAGTAAAAACAATTGACAATTTGGACAATTAAATCCTAATCATAAATCAATAACAGATATTACTGTAGAATAATAAAATATCGCCAGTTATGGAGATAAACAAATAAGAGTCAGATGAAATGATCTCTAAATGATGGTAATGATTCCAAAGTATGTGTGATATAGTCCCCTTTATAGGGAAAAAAGGAAAAAAATCCAGTGGAAAAATGTGAATGAAAAAACAAAAATAGAAATTGCAAATGTTTAATTGCTCCTGTGTAAAAATATATTAGAAATCCCAAAAAATGACAAAATATGATAAAAAATAATATCAAAACCAAAAACATAAATGTGTGATCGAAAAATGTGATAAAAAAATGAAGTAAATGTTATAATGGGGTTTAGAATATATATAATCCAAATATATAGTGTCAATAACTATATTAGTGAATGATCCTCCTTGTGAATGTCTTGTCTTGAGAAAGGCCTGTTAAAGAGGCCGAAACGCGTTGACAATATTTGGTGAGCATTATTTCAACATTATTTGTATTTTGAAACGTTATTGCACTATGTCACTTTTTTAACCTACAGGAATCACTAAAGGCAATACTGAAAGAAAAAGCACAGTTATTGGGATTTCTAATATATTTTTTCACAGGAGCAATTAAACATTTGCAATTTCCATTTTTGTTTTTTCATCCACATTTTTCCACTGGATTTTTTTCCTTTTTTCACTATAAAGGGGACTATATCACACATACTTTGGAATCATTACCATCATTTGGAGATCATTTCATCTGACTCTTATTTGTTTATCTCCATAACTGGCAATATTTTATTATTCTACAGTAATATCTGTTATTGATTTATGATTAGGATTTAATTGTCCAAATTGTCAATTGTTTTTACTTGAATTTTAATATTATGTGTTACATGGATCCATGTTATTAATTATTATGTTAATACTTGTTAATACATATTAATATATGTTAATAAATGTTTGATTAGTATATGGAAAGTGACATCTCCATTAGTTCAATTTGTTAGATTCTTCCTTTGCCTCTATTTAGGCGCTTCTTGGATATTTTGCTATACAAATTGTTCTATTTAGGGTGAGCTAGGTACCCTATCATCCAGGAGCTATAAGGAAGTTGGTTGAGCGCTGTAAGATATTATCACCCTGATTCTAGTCAGAGCCTGACAAAAAGATTGAACATCTGGAACATCTTCCAGACGCTTGTGTAGCAAAATAGACAAAGCAGAAACCTGTCCCTTTAAGGAACTTGCTGACAACCCTTTCTCCAATCCTTCTTGGAGAAAAAATAAAATCCTGGGAATCCTAACCCTACTCCATGAGTAGCCCTTGGATTCGCACCAATAAAGATATTTACGCCATATCTTATGGTAAATCTTTCTAGTAGCAGGCTTACGTGCCTGAATCAAGGTATCAATGACCGAATCAGAGAACCCCCGCTTAGATAAAATCAAGCGTTCAATCTCCAAGCAGTCAGCTGCAGAGAAACTAGATTCGGATGATGGAAGGGTCCCTGAATAAGAAGGTCCTGCCTCAATGGAAGCTTCCACGGTGGCAGAGAGGACATGTCCACCAGATCGGCATATCAAGTCCCCCCCGCGATCAGTCTGAACATCGCAAGCAAGGCGCACCTAAAGTCGCTGGTAAATATCCCTACAAGCAGACTTAGGAACCGTGAGGATCATGCCAGAGTGTCTGGATAAATAAAATATGTCGGTCTTGTACCCATATCCCAGTGCTTTTAGGTAATTAGACTGCTAGAATGTCTGGATATTTCACTATTAGTTAAAGGAACCTCTTGTTTTAGCCCCTAATATAATAGTGCAAGTACAGTTAATCTTAGGTATTATTGCTGTGTCCCAGAATAAAAAACTGCACTTACCTCCATGCTGAGGAACAGCATGCACAACTTCACAGTGTCAAGAGGTCCACTCTCCCTCCTGAGGTCCTGTGAAGGAAAAAGGGTCTTAGTTACAACTTCCAAGACCACACACAGAAACGCAGCTCAATCATGGGAGGCGCAGTGGAGACAAAAGTCCATCAGTTCCCACAGCCTAAAAAGAAAATCAGAAGCGGCTCTGTAATAAAATAGCACACGTTGGCACCATTTAAAAATAAAAAACTCTTGATTGAAGAATCTAAACTAACACCTCACTTTACCTCACTCCTATCACTAACACAGGCAAAGAGAATTACTGGGTTGGGGGGAAGGGAGGAGCTATTTATGCAGCTCTGCTGTGGAGCTCTTTGCCTCATCCTGCTGACCAGGAGGCGATGTCCCATAAGTAAGGATGAAATCCGTGGACTCGTCATATCTTGTAAAAGAAAACATAATTTATGCTTACCTGTTAAATTTATTTCTCTTGTGGTGTATCCAGTCCACGGACCATCCATTACTTGTGGGATATTCTCCTTCCCAACAGGAAGCTGCAAGAGGATCACCCACAGCAGAGCTGTATATATAGCTCCTCCCCTAACTGCCACTACCAGTCATTTGACCGAAGACAAGCAAGAGAAAGGAGAAACTATATGGTGCAGTGGTGACTGTAATTTAAAAATAAAAAACACCTGCCTTAAAATGACAGGGCAGGCCGTGGACTGGATACACCACAAGAGAAATAAATTTATCAGGTAAGCATAAATTATGTTTTCTCTTGTAAGGTGTATCCAGTCCACGGATCATCCATTACTTGTGGGATACCAATACCAAAGCTATAGGACACAGAGGAAGGGAGGGACAAGGCAGGCGCTTAAATGGAAGGCACCACTGCCTGCAAGACCTTTCTCCCAAAAATAGCCTCCGAAGAAGCAAAAGTATCAAATTTTAAAAACCCATGTGGAAGCTACCGCTCTAGTAGAATGAGCTGTAATCCTTTCAGGAGGCTGCTGGCCAGCAGTCTCATAAGCTAAGCGTATTATACTCCTTAGCCAAAAGAAAGAGAGGTTGCCGAAGCCTTTTGGCCTCTCCTCTGTCTAGAGTAGACAACAAACAATGCAGATGTTTGACGAAAATCTTTAGTAGCTTGTAAATAAAACTTTAAAGCACGAACCACGTCAAGATTGTGTAAAAGACGTTCCTTCTTTGAAGAAGGATTAGGACACAGTGACGGTACAACAATCTCCTGATTGATATTTTTATTAGATACCACCTTAGATAAAAAAACAGGTTTGGTACGTAACACTACCTTATCTGCATGAAAAATGACATAAGGGGAATCACATTGTAAAGCAGATAACTCCGAAACTCTTTGAGCCAAGGAGATAGCTACTAAAAACAGAACCTTCCAGGATAAGAGCTTAATATCTATGGAATGCAAAGGTTCAAACGGAACCCCTTGAAGAACCTTAAGAACTAAATTTAAACTCCAAAGCGGAGCAACAGGTTTAAACACAGGCTTGATTCTGACTAAAGCCTGACAAAACGCCTGCACGTCTGGAACCTCAGCCAGACGTTTGTGCAAAAGAATACACAGAGCAGAAATCTGTCCTTTTAAGGAACTAGCTGACAAACCCTTCTCCAATCCTTCTTGGAGAAAAGATAATATCCTAGGAATCCTGACCTTACTCCATGAGTAACCCTTGGATTCACACCAATGAAGATATTTACACCATATCTTATGATAGATTTTCCTGGTGACAGGCTTTCGCGCCTGTATTAAGGTATCAATGACCGACTCGGAGAAACCACGCTTTGATAAAACCAAGCGTTCAATCTCCAAGCAGTCAGCCACAGAGAAATTAGATTTGGATGGTTGAAAGGACCCTGAAGTAGAAGGTCCTGCCTCAGAGGCAGAGTCCATGGTGGAAAGGATGACATGTCCACCAGATCTGCATACCAAGTCCTGCGTGGCCACGCAGGTGCTATCAAAATTACCGATGCTCTCTCCTGTTTGATCTTGGCAATCAGACGAGGAAGCAGAGGAAACGGTGGAAACACATAAGCCAGGTTGAAGGACCAAGGCGCTGCTAGAGCATCTATCAGCGCTGCCTTGGGATCCCTGGACCTGTAACAAGGAAGCTTGGCGTTCTGGCGAGACGCCATGAGATCCAGTTCTGGTTTGCCCCAACGTTGAATCAACTGTGCAAACACCTCCGGATGGAGCTCCCACTCCCCCGGATGAAAAGTCTGATGACTTAGAAAATCTGCCTCCCAGTTCTCTACTCCTGGGATATGGATAGCGGATAGATGGCAAGAGTGAATCTCTGCCCATTGAATTATCTTTGAAACCTCCAACATTGCTAGGGAGCTCCTTGTTCCCCCTTGATGGTTGATGTAAGCTACAGTCGTGATGTTGTCCGACTGAAATCTGATGAACCTCACTGCCGCTAGCTGAGGCCAAGCCTGAAGAGCATTGAATATCGCTCTTAGTTCCAGAATGTTTATTGGAAGGAGTGCCTCCTCCTGAGTCCACGACCCCTGAGCCTTCAGAGAGTTCCAGACTGCACCCCAGCCCAGAAGGCTGGCATCTGTTGTTACTATTGTCCAATCTGGCCTGCGGAAGGTCATACCTTTGGACAGATGGACCCGAGATAGCCACCAGAGAAGATAATCCCTGGTCTCTTGATCCAGATTTAGTAGAGGGGACAAATCTGTGTAATCCCCATTCCACTGACTGAGCATGCAGAGTTGCAGCGGTCTGAGATGTAGGCGGGCAAACGGAACTATGTCCATTGCCGCTACCATTAAGCCGATTACTTCCATACACTTAGCCACCGAAGGGCGAGAAGTATAATAAAGAACACGGCAGGAATTTAGAAGTTTTGACAACCTGTCCTCTTTCAGGTAAATCCTCATTTCTACAGAATCTATCAGAGTTCCCAGGAAGGAAACTCTTGTGAGAGGGGATAGAGAACTCTTCTTTTCGTTCACTTTCCACCCATGAGACTTCAGGAATGCCAGAACAATGTCCGTATGGGACTTGGCAATTTGGAAATTCGACACATGTATCAGAATGTCATCTAAGTAAGGGGCTACTGTTATACCCTGCGGCCTTAGGACTGCCAGAAGTGACCCCAGAACCTTTGTAAAGATTCTTGGTGCCGTAGCTAACCCAAAGGGAAGAGCCACAAACTGGTAATGCCTGTCTAGGAAGGCGAACCTGAGAAACCGATGATGATCTTTGTGTATCGGAATGTGAAGATAAGCATCCTTTAAGTCCACGGTAGTCATGTATTGACCCTCCTGGATCATAGGTAGGATGGTTCGAATAGTCTCCATCTTGAAAGATGGGACCCTGAGAAATTTGTTTAGGATCTTGAGATCTAAGATTGGTCTGAAGGTTCCCTCTTTCTTGGGAACCACAAAGAGATTTGAATAGAAGCCTTGCCCCTGTTCCTCCTTTGGAACTGGGTGGATCACTCCCATAACTAGGAGGTCTTGAACACAATGTAAGAATGCCTCTCTCTTTATCTGGTCTGCAGATAATTGTGAGAGGTGAAATCTTCCTTTTGGGGAAGAAGCTTTGAAGTCCAGAAGATATCCCTGGGACACAATTTCCAACGCCCAGGGATCCTGGACATCTATTGCCCAAGCCTGGGCGAAGAGAGAAAGTCTGCCCCCTACTAGATCCGTTACCGGATCGGGGGCTGATCTTTCATGCTGTCTTAGAGGCAGCAGCAGGCTTCTTGGCCTGCTAACCTTTGTTCCAGGCCTGGTTAGGTCTCCAGACCAGCTTGGACTGGGCAAAATTTCCCTCTTGTTTTGCATTAGAGGGAGTTGATGCCGCGCTCGTCTAAAAGTTTCGAAAGGCACGAAAATTAGTTTTTTTGGTCCTTAATTTATTAGATCTATCCTGAGGAAGGGCATGACCTTTTCCTCCAGTAATATCAGAAATGATCTCCTTCAGTCCAGGCCCGAATAGGGTCTGCCCCTTGAAGGGAATGTTGAGAAGCTTAGACTTTGAAGTAACGTCAGCTGACCAGGATTTAAGCCATAGCGCCCTACGTGCCTGTATAGCAAAACCTGAGTTTTTAGCCGTTAGTTTGGTTAAATGAACAACAGCGTCAGAAACAAATGAATTGGCTAGCTTAAGCGCTTTAAGCTTGTCAAGTATATCATCCAATGGAGTTTCTACCTGTAAGGCCTCTTCCAGAGACTCAAACCAGAAGGCAGCAGCAGCAGTGACCGGGGCAATGCATCCAAGAAGCTGGAGAATAAAACCTTGTTGAATAAAAATTTTCTTAAGGTAACCCTCTAACTTTTTATCCATTGGATCTAGGAAAGCACAACTGTCCTCGACGGGAATAGTTGTACGCTTAGCTAGGGTAGAAACTGCTCCCTCCACCTTAGGGACCGTTTGCCATAAGTCCCGTGTAGCGGCATCTATTGGAAACATTTTCTTAAAAATAGGAGGGGGAGAGAACGGTACACCTGGTCTATCCCATTCCTTAGTAATAATTTCTGAAAACCTTTTAGGTATTGGAAAAACATCAGTGTAAACAGGCACTGCATAGTATTTATCCAATCTACACAATTTCTCTGGCACTATAATGGTGTCACAGTCATCCAGAGTAGCTAAAACCTCCCTGAGCAACACGCGGAGGTGTTCAAGCTTAAATTTAAATGTAGACATATCAGAATCAGGTTGAAGCATCTTCCCTGAGTCAGAAAAATCACCCACAAAAAGAAGCTCTCCTGCCTCAGCTTCTGCATATTGTGAGGGGATATCAGACATAGCTACTAAAGCGTCAGAGAGCTCTGTATGTTTTCTAGTCCCAGAGCTGTCTCGCTTTCCTTGTAACCCTGGTAGTTTGGACAATACCGCTGTAAGGGTATGATCCATAACTGCCGCCATGTCTTGTAAAGTAAACGCCATGGGCGCGCTAGATGTACTTGGCACCACTTGAGCGGGAGTCCCTTGAGCAGGAGTCAAAGGTTCTGACACGTGGGGCGAGTTAGTCGGCATAACTTCCCCCTTGTCAATTTCCTCTGGTGATAAATCTTTTAAAGACAGAATATGATCTTTATAACTTAAAGTAAAATCAGTACATTTGGTACACATTCTAAGAGGGGGTTCCACAATGGCTTCTAAACATAATGAACAAGGAGTTTCCTCTATGTCAGACATGTTTAAACAGACTAGCAATGAGACCAACAAGCTTGGAAAACACTTTGATAAATGTAAACAAGGAAAAATTAAAACGGTACTGTGCCTTTAAGAGAAACAAATTTTGTCAGAAATTGAAAAACAGTGATAAAAAGCAGTAAATCTTACGAAATTTTTACAGTGTGTATAATAGACTAACAGAGCATTGCACCCACTTGCAAATGGATGATTAACCCCTTAGTTTCAAAACTGGATCAAAAAAACGATATAAACGTTTTTTAACAGTCACAACAAACTGCCACAGCTCTGCTGTGGCCCTACCTGCCCATACAATGACTTTTGAAGGCACAAAAACCCTTTGTAGAGGTCCTAAGTGTTCAGGGGACTCCTTCAGGGAAGCTGGAAGTCTCAAGCTGCAAAAACTACTGCACGATTTAGGCCTGAAATTAGGCCCCTCCCAACCTGTACTCACAGTGAGAGGGCCATAAAAAACTATCCCTAGGCAAAATCTAGCCAGCCATGTGGAAAAAACTGGGCCCCAATAAAGTTTTATCACCAATATGTAGAAAAAAACGTTTAAACACTTCCAGCAAACGTTATCTTATTTTCAGTAATGTGAGAAAGTAATAAAAATATTACCTTTTACAGCAAGCATGATACTAGTCGTTATTAAATCACTGTAATCAGGCTTAGCTTAAATAAATCCGGTATTAACAGCATTTTCTAGCATATTCATTTCTCTAGAAAAATTTAAACTGCACATACCTCATAGGAGACCCTGCACGCCATTCCCCCAGCTGAAGTTACCTCATCTCTTCAGTTATGTGTCAGAACAGCAATGGATCTTAGTTACGACCTGCTAAGATCATCAAAAACCACAGGCAGACTCTTCTTCAACTTTCTGCCTGAGGCTAAAACAGTACAACTCCGATACCATTTGAAAATAAGAAACTTTTGATTGAAGATAAACTACATACAATTCTGCACATCTCTCTAGCTACTTCCTATCATGTCGAGAGCTGCAAGAGAATGACTGGTAGTGGCAGTTAGGGGAGGAGCTATATAGACAGCTCTGCTGTGGGTGATCCTCTTGCAGCTTCCTGTTGGGAAGGAGAATATCCCACAAGTAATGGATGATCCATGGACTGGATACACCTTACAAGAGAAATAATGATTTTTTTTTTACTTCTCAATTTTACTTTTTTACAATAAATATTTTGTAAGCAAACTAGATTTTTTTTTTTTATTCTTAAAAGGGACAGGAATCCCCACATTTTTCTTTCATGATTTGGATAGAACATACCTTTTTAATCAACTCTCCAATTTACTTATATTTAAAAATGTGCTTCATTCTCTTGTTATCCTTTGCTGAAGGAACACCACTGCACTACTGGCAGCTAGCTGAACAAATATAGTTAGCCAACCACAAGATACAAATGTGTGTTGCCACCAATCGGCAACTAGCTCCTACCAAATCGGCAACAATAGCATTTATACTAAGTTATAATCTACGTTAAAATTTATTTTTTAAGATAATAAATTGGCAAAGTACAGTATACATTCATAAATATTTATTTAAGACTGGGGCATCAATTATCTTAAAGTGTGTTGCTTTAGAACTGTGAGTGTATCTCTATTCCCAAATAGATCACTTATAAATTTACGTTTTCTTTTCTCCATCACTGCAGCATTAGCTCTGTTACTTAGACAGTATGTGCACCGAAAGTTGTGTGTTGCACACCTTATCAAATAGGAGATTGGAGGCTACAGACATATGCCTTTTGTCATTGGCTAGACAAGATGTGTTCAAATAGGTCTCAATAATACACTGCTGGGCTCAAAATTTCCACTCGCCCACTAGCAAGTACAAATTGAACTGTGGTGAGTAGTGAAAGAAAGTGAGTGAATGTTAAATCAACATTCACTCACTATTGAAGGCTGGGTATGTAGGTGCAGCAGTAAAATGCTGCTGTAAAGATGGAGCATCAGCTTGAAGGTGGAGCGTCCCCGTGAAGGTGGAGCACAGTTGCGTCGGTGTGGAGGCACTGAAAAGAAGCGTGGGTGATGAGAGGCAGCAGAATACAGAAGAGGCATTGTTAACAGTAGTGCGGATTATGTGAGATAAAAAGGGCCTTAATCGGTCTGGGGGCAATAAATGAGGGGATAGGAAGCCATTTGTTAATAGAGAAGGCCGATTGGTCATCAGTACCAATTAAGTAGCATTTCTGAATTCAGGTGGGAGTTTTGCAGCTGTATACATAAAAACTTCAGCAACAAACAGGTAGTTTAAGAGATTTTGTGGGCTTTTCAGAGATTTTTGCTATCAAATATCCCTAGTCAGGTTGCAAAGTAGGGGAATATGCTTGTAGCATTAATTTAAAGGAATATTGTGAAAAAACAAAATTCATGCTTACTTGATAAATTTCTTTCTTTCCGGACATGGAGAGTCCACAACGTCATTCCAATTACTAGTGGGATATTCAACTCCCAGCAGGAGGAGGCAAAGAGCACCCCAGCAAAGCTGTTAAGTGTAACTTCCCTTACCCATAATCCCCAGTCATTCAGCCGAAGGAAAATGGAAAAACAAGAAACACAAGGGTGAAAAAGGTGCCTGAGGTTTAACAAAAAAACTGCTGAATTATAATTAAAAAGAGGGCGGGGTCGTGGACTCTCCATGTCCGCAAAGAAAGAAATTTATCAGGTAAGCATAAATTTTCTTTTCTGTCCTATGGCATGGAGAGTCCACAACATCATTCCAATTACTAGTGGGAACCAATACCCAAGCTAGAGGACACAAAATGTACAGGGATGGATAAAAAAGGCAGGACGACCTAAACAGAAGGCACCACCGCTTGAAGAGCCTTTCTCCCAAAAGAAGCCTCAGCCGAGGCAAAAGTATAAAATTTGTAGAATTTGGAAAAAGTATGCGAAGAGGACCATGTTGCCACCTTGCAAATCTGTTCCACAGAAGCTTCATTTTTGAAAGCCCAAGAAGAGGAGACAGCCCTAGTGGAATGAGCCATAATTATCTCAGGAGGCTGCTGTCCAGCAGTCTCATAAGCCAAATGAATCAAACTTTTCAACCAGAGAGACAGAGTAGTATAAGTGGCCTTCTGACCCTTACGCCTTCCAGATAAAACAACAAACAGGGAAGAAAAATGCCGAAAATCTTTAGTAGCTTGCAAGTAAAATTTTAGAACGCGCACAACATCCAAGTTATGCAAAAGACGTTCCTTATGAGAAGAAGGATTAGGACAAAGAGAACAAACAACAATTTCCTGATTAATGTTTTGATCCGTCACCACCTTAGGGAGAAAACCCAATTTAGCTGCGAAGGACCGCCTTATCTGCATGAAGAATAAGTTACGGGGAATCACACTGCAGAGCTGGAAGCTTAGAATTTCTGCGAGCGGAAGAAATAGCAAGTAGAAACAAAATCTTCCTAAATAAAATTTTTATATCAACAACCTGAACAAAAGCTTGAACATCTGGTAAATCAGCCAGACGTTTGTGCAAAAGGATAGATAATGTAGAAATCTGACCCTTCAAAATAAAGACCGACAAACCCTTCTCCAGGCCATCCTGAAGAAAAGACGAAATCTGGAGAATCCTCACCTGGCTCCAGGAGAAACCCTTAGATGCGCACCAATAAAGATATTTAAACCATACAAAGTATCAATGACCACTTCAGAAAAACCACGCCTATACAGAATTAGGCGTTCAATCTCCAAGAAGTCAGCTTCAGAGAATCCAGGTTTGGATGGAGGAAAGAACCCTGAATTAGAAGGTCCTTCATCAGAGGTAACCACCAAGGAGGTAGAGATGACATTCTTACTAGATCTGCAAACCAAATCCACGCAGGAGTTATTAGGAAACAGATATGCCAGAGAGAACATCCAAGGAACCGCTAGAGCATCTATCAGAAAGGCCTGAGGATCTCTTGACCTTGAACCGTACTTTGGAACATTGGCATTTTGGCAGGACGCCATCAGATCCAACTCTGGAACCCCCCATTTGAGGGTTATCTGAGAGAACACTTCTGGATGGAGAGCCCACTCCCCGGGATGAAAGGTCTCAGAAAATCTGCCTCCCAATTGTCCACTCCTGGAAAGTGGATGGCAGATAGGAGACAGTCGTGAGCTTCTGCCCACTGCAGAATGCGAGACACCTCCTTCATTGCCATGGAACTCCGAGTCCCTTCCTGGTGGTTGATGTAAGCCACTGAGGTGATGTTGTTCCAACAGGAATCTGAAAAACCAGACTAAAGATAATTGAGGCCACGCTGACAGGGCATTCTCAACTCCAAGATGTTTATGAGAAGAGAAGACTCTTCCTGAGACCACAGGCCCTGAGCCTTCAGAGAACCCCAAACAGCTCCCCAGCCTGACAGGCTGGCGTCCGTAGTCACAATCACCCAGACAAATCTGACGGAGCATGCAAAGCTGCAGCGGTCGCAGGTGGAACCGAGCAAAAGGAATGACGTCCATGGAAGCCACCATTAGACCAATCACCTCCATGCACTGAGCCACTGATGGACGAAAGGCAGACTGGAGGGAAAGGCAAGAAGTTTGGATTTTCTGACGTCCGTCATGAAAATCTTCACAGACAGAGAATCTATGATTGTCCCTAGAAAAATCACTCTTGTAGTTGGAACTAGAGAACTCTTCTCTAGATTCACTTTCCACCCGTGGGAATGTAGAAAAGACAACAACATCTCTGTTTGAGATTTTGCTGGTTGAAAAGACGATGCCTGAACCAAGATGTTGTCTAGATAAGGCGCCACTGCAATTCCCTGGGATCTGATCACTGCCAATAGAGCTTCCAGAACCTTTGCGAATACTCTGGGAGCTGTGGCAAGACCAAACGGAAGAGTAATAAACTGGAAATGCTTGTCCAGAAAGACAAACCTTAGAAACTGGTAATGATCCCTGTGAATGGGAACATATAAGTACGCATCTTTCAGGTCTATGGTTGTCATGAACTGACCTTCCTGAACAAATGGAAGAATGGAATGAATAGTTTTCATCTTGAAGGACGGAACCCTGAGGAATTTGTTTAGGCACTTTAGATCTAGGATCGGACGAAAAACTCCCTCCTTTTTGGGAAACCACAAATAGATTTGAATAAAAACCTAGAACTTGCTCCTCTAGAGGGACAAGTACAATAACTCCCAGGGAGGATAGGTCCTTTATGCAATTTAAGAAGGCCTCCCTCTTTACCTGGTTTGAGGAGTCTTGACAGGAGAAATCTGCAAGACTAGAATCCAATTTTGTAACCCTGGGATACCATGTCCACAGCCCATGGATCTGGGACATCGCATTTCCAAGCCTGTCAAAAAAGAGAAAAAGTCTGCCCCCCACGCGTGATCCAAAACCGGATCGGGGCGGACCCTTCACGCTGATTTAGAGTCAGCGGAAGACTTCTTGTTTTGTTTTCCCTTGTTCCAGGGCTCGCTGGATTTCCAAGTGGACCTTGATTGGTCTGGTTTGGAAGAGGAGGACTTCTGTTCCTTAAAGTTGTGAAAGGAACGAAAATTAGAAGTCTTTTGACCCCTAGATCTATTCTTCTTGTCCTGAGGTAGGAAAGAACCCTTTCCACTCGCCCGTAATCTCAGAAATGATTTCCGCCAGACTAGGTACAAACAGAGTTTTACTCTTATAAAGGTAAAGCCAAAAACTTGGCCTTTGAAGAAACGTCAGCCAACCAAGATTTTAACCACAGAGCTCTGCGGGCTAGCACAGTGAAGCTAGACATCTTAGCTCCCAGTCTTATTATCTGCATGTTGGCATCACAGATAAAGGTATTGGCCAGTTTGAGAGCTTTGATCCTATCTTGGATCTCCTCTACCATAGTTTCCTCTGAAATAAGATCAGACAAGGCAATACTCGCTGCAGGTTGCCACTGTAATTCTTGATGGATATACATCTTTTTTAAGTAAGCTTCTAGCTTCTTATCCATTGGATACTTAAAAGAGCAAATATCCCCTATATGAATGTTAGTTCTCTTAGCAAGAGTAGAAATAGCTCCTTCTACTTTAGGCACAGTGCGCCATGAGTCACGAATAGATTCAGCAACAGGAAAAATCTTTTTAAAAACAGGGGAAAAAGAACCCCTGGTTTATCCCAGCTTGAGAAAGGGGCAGGAATCCCGAAACGTTGCTCCAAATAAAGGTTTAGCCTTTTAAAACTTGTGTGCCACCCTATTCTTTGTTATAATATATATATATATATATATATATATATATATATATATATATATATATATATATACACACACACACAGTATATGTATATATATATATATATATGTATTATATATACTGTATATATATATATATATATATATATAACATAATTTATGCTTACCTGATAAATTTATTTCTCTTGTAGTGTATCCAGTCCACGGATCATCCATTACTTATGGGATATTAACTCCTCCCCAACAGGAAGTGCAAGAGGATTCACCCAGCAGAGCTGCTATATAGCTCCTCCCCTAACTGCCATTACCAGTCATTCGACCGAAAACATGCAGAGAAAGGAAAACCATAGGGTACAGTGGTGACTGTAGTTTAATGGAAAAATTACCTGCCTTAAAGTGACAGGGCGGGCCGTGGACTGGATACACTACAAGAGAAATAAATTTATCAGGTAAGCATAAATTATGTTTTCTCTTGTTAAGTGTATCCAGTCCACGGATCATCCATTACTTATGGGATACCAATACCAAAGCTAAAGTACACGGATGACGGGAGGGACAGGCAGGCTCTTTATACGGAAGGAACCACTGCCTGAAGAACCTTTCTCCCAAAAACAGCCTCCGAAGAAGCAAAAGTGTCAAATTTGTAAAATTTGGAAAAAGTATGAAGAGAAGACCAAGTTGCAGCCTTGCAAATCTGTTCAACAGAAGCCTCATTCTTAAAGGCCCAAGTGGAAGCCACAGCTCTAGTAGAATGTGCTGTAATTCTTTCAGGAGGCTGCTGTCCAGCAGTCTCATAGGCTAACCGTATTATGCTACGAAGCCAAAAGGAGAGAGAGGTAGCCGAAGCTTTTTGACCTCTCCTCTGACCAGAATAAACGACAAACAGGGAAGACGTTTGTCGAAAATCCTTAGTTGCCTGTAGATAAAATTTCAGGGCACGGACTACATCTAGATTGTGTAGCAGACGTTCCTTTTTCGAAGAAGGATTAGGACACAAAGATGTAACCACAATCTCTTGATTGATATTCCTGTTAGTGACCACCTTAGGTAGGAACCCAGGTTTAGTACGCAGAACTACCTTGTCTGAATGAAAAATCAGATAAGGAGAATCACAATGTAAGGCAGATAACTCAGAGACTCTTCGAGCCGAGGAAATCGCCATTAAAAACAGAACTTTCCAAGATAACAACTTGATATCAATGGAATGAACGGGTTCAAACGGAACCCCCTGTAAAACATTAAGAACTAAGTTCAAACTCCATGGTGGAGCAACAGTTTTAAACACAGGCTTGATCCTAGCTAAAGCCTGACAAAAAGCTTGAACGTCCGGAACTTCTGACAGACGTTTGTGTAAAAGAATGGACAGAGCTGAAATCTGTCCCTTTAAGGAACTAGCGGATAAACCCTTTTCTAAACCTTCTTGTAGAAAAGACAATATCCTCGGAATCCTAACCTTACTCCATGAGTAACTCTTGGATTCGCACCAATATAAGTATTTGCGCCATATCTTATGGTAAATCTTTCTGGTAACAGGCTTCCTAGCCTGTATTAAGGTATCAATAACTGACTCAGAAAAACCACGTTTTGATAAAATCAAGCGTTCAATTTCCAAGCAGTCAGCTTCAGAGAAATTAGATTTTGATGTTTGAAGGGACCCTGGATCAGAAGGTCCTGTTTCAGAGGTAGCGACCAAGGTGGACAGGATGACATGTCCACTAGATCTGCATACCAAGTCCTGCGTGGCCATGCAGGCGTTATTAGAATCACTGATGCTCTCTCCTGTTTGATTCTGGCAATCAATCGAGGAAGCATCGGGAAGGGTGGAAACACATAAGCCATCCCGAAGGTCCAAGGTGCTGTCAAAGCATCTATCAGAACCGCTCCCGGATCCCTGGATCTGGATCCGTAACGAGGAAGCTTGGCGTTCTGTCGAGACGCCATGAGATCTATCTCTGGTTTGCCCCAACGTCGAAGTATTTGGGCAAAGACCTCCGGATGAAGTTCCCACTCCCCCGGATGAAAAGTCTGACGACTTAAGAAATCCGCCTCCCAGTTCTCCACTCCCGGGATGTGGATTGCTGACAGGTGGCAAGAGTGAGACTCTGCCCAGCGAATTATCTTTGATACTTCCATCATTGCTAGGGAGCTTCTTGTCCCTCCCTGATGGTTGATGTAAGCTACAGTCGTGATGTTGTCCGACTGAAACCTGATGAACCCCCGAGTTGTTAACTGGGGCCAAGCCAGAAGGGCATTGAGAACTGCTCTCAATTCCAGAATGTTTATTGGTAGGAGACTCTCCTCCTGATTCCATTGTCCCTGAGCCTTCAGAGAATTCCAGACAGCGCCCCAACCTAGTAGGCTGGCGTCTGTTGTTACAATTGTCCAGTCCGGCCTGCTGAATGGCATCCCCCTGGACAGATGTGGCCGAGAAAGCCACCATAGAAGAGAATTTCTGGTCTCTTGATCCAGATTCAGAGTAGGGGACAAGTCTGAGTAATCCCCATTCCACTGACTTAGCATGCACAATTGCAGCGGTCTGAGATGTAGACGTGCAAAGGGTACTATGTCCATTGCTGCTACCATTAAGCCGATCACCTCCATGCATTGAGCTACTGACGGGTGTTGAATGGAATGAAGAACACGGCATGCATTTTGAAGCTTTGTTAACCTGTCTTCTGTCAGGTAAATCTTCATTTCTACAGAATCTATAAGAGTCCCCAAGAAGGGAACTCTTGTGAGTGGAAAGAGAGAACTCTTCTTTTCGTTCACCTTCCATCCATGCGACCTTAGAAATGCCAGTACTAACTCTGTATGAGACTTGGCAGTTTGAAAGCTTGAAGCTTGTATCAGAATGTCGTCTAGGTACGGAGCTACCGCAATTCCTCGCGGTCTTAGTACCGCCAGAAGAGCACACAGAACCTTTGTGAAGATTCTCGGAGCCGTAGCCAATCCGAATGGAAGAGCTACAAACTGGTAATGCCTGTCTAGAAAGGCAAACCTTAGATACCGGTAATGATCTTTGTGAATCGGTATGTGAAGGTAAGCATCCTTTAAATCCACTGTGGTCATGTACTGACCCTTTTGGATCATGGGTAAAATTGTCCGAATAGTTTCCATTTTGAACGATGGAACTCTTAGGAATTTGTTTAGGATCTTTAAATCCAAGATTGGCCTGAAAGTTCCCTCTTTTTTGGGAACCACAAACAGATTTGAGTAAAACCCTTGTCCTTGTTCCGACCGCGGAACCGGATGGATCACTCCCATTAATAAAAGATCTTGTACGCAGCGTAGAAACGCCTCTTTCTTTATTTGGTTTGTTGACAACCTTGACAGATGAAATCTCCCTCTTGGGGGAGAGAATTTGAAGTCTAGAAGGTATCCCTGAGATATGATCTCTAACGCCCAGGGATCCTGAACATCTCTTGCCCAAGCCTGGGCGAAGAGAGAAAGTCTGCCCCCCACTAGATCCGTTCCCGGATCGGGGGCCCTCGATTCATGCTGTCTTAGGGGCAGCAGCAGGTTTCCTGGCCTGCTTGCCCTTGTTCCAGGACTGGTTAGGTCTCCAGCCTTGTCTGTAGCGAGCAACAGCTCCTTCCTGTTTTGGTGCAGAGGAAGTTGATGCTGCTCCTGCTTTGAAATTACGAAAGGAACGAAAATTAGACTGTCTAGCCTTAGGTTTGGCTCTGTCTTGAGGCAGGGCATGGCCTTTACCTCCTGTAATGTCAGCGATAATTTCTTTCAACCCGGGCCCGAATAAGGTCTGCCCTTTGAAAGGTATATTAAGCAATTTAGATTTAGAAGTAACGTCAGCTGACCAGGATTTTAGCCACAGTGCTCTGCGTGCCTGAATGGCGAATCCGGAATTCTTAGCCGTAAGTTTAGTTAAATGTACTACGGCATCTGAAATAAATGAGTTAGCTAACTTAAGGGCTTTAAGCTTGTGTGTAATCTCATCTAATGGAGCTGATTCAAGTGTCTCTTCCAGAGACTCAAACCAAAATGCTGCTGCAGCCGTGACAGGCGCAATGCATGCAAGAGGTTGCAATATAAAACCTTGTTGAACAAACATTTTCTTAAGGTAACCCTCTAACTTTTTATCCATTGGATCTGAAAAGGCACAGCTATCCTCCACCGGGATAGTGGTACGCTTAGCTAAAGTAGAAACTGCTCCCTCCACCTTAGGGACCGTTTGCCATAAGTCCCGTGTGGTGGCGTCTATTGGAAACATCTTTCTAAATATCGGAGGGGGTGAGAACGGCACACCGGGTCTATCCCACTCCTTAGTAACAATTTCAGTAAGTCTCTTAGGTATAGGAAAAACGTCAGTACTCGCCGGTACCGCAAAATATTTATCCAACCTACACATTTTCTCTGGTATTGCAACTGTGTTACAATCATTCAGAGCCGCTAACACCTCCCCTAGTAATACACGGAGGTTTTCCAGCTTAAATTTAAAATTTGAAATATCTGAATCCAGTTTGTTTGGATCAGAACCGTCACCCGCAGAATGAAGCTCTCCGTCCTCATGTTCTGCAAATTGTGACGCAGTGTCTGACATGGCCCTAATATTATCAGCGCACTCTGTTCTCACCCCAGAGTGATCACGCTTACCTCTTAGTTCTGGTAATTTAGCCAAAACTTCAGTCATAACAGTAGCCATATCCTGTAATGTGATTTGTAATGGCCGCCCAGATGTACTCGGCGCTACAATATCACACACCTCCCGAGCGGGAGATGCAGGTACTGACACGTGAGGCGAGTTAGTCGGCATAACTCTCCCCTCGTTGTTTGGTGAAATATGTTCAATTTGTACAGATTGACTTTTATTTAAAGTAGCATCAATACAGTTAGTACATAAATTTCTATTGGGCTCCACTTTGGCTTTAGCACATATAGCACAGATATCTTCCTCTGAATCAGACATGTTTAACACACTAGCAAATAAACTAGCAACTTGGAAATACTTTTCAAGTAATTTACTATAATATGAAAACGTACTGTGCCTATAAGAAGCACAGAAAAAGTTATGACAGTTGAAAAGTTATAGCATCAAATCTTTGTAAAAAACACAATTTTAGCAAAGGATTGCTCCCATTAGCAAAGGATAACTAACCCTGATAGCAGAAAAAAAAAATACAGAAATAAACGTGTTTTTTTTTTATCACAGTCAACTACAATCTCACAGCTCTGCTGTGAGTGATTACCTCCCTCAAAACAAGTTTTGAAGACCCCTGAGTTCTGTAGAGATGAACCGGATCATGCAGGGAAGACAATAAACTTCTGACTGAATTTTTTGATGCGTAGCAAAAGCACCAAAAAAGGTCCCTCCCCCTCACACATAACAGTGAGAGAGATCAGTAAACTGTCATAAATTAAATAAAACGACTGCCAAGTGGAAAAAAATAGTGCCCAAAACATTTTTTCACCCAGTACCTCAGAAAATTAAACGATTTTACATGCCAGCAAAAAACGTTTAACATTAATAAATTGAGTGTTATTAAAAAGCCTGTTGCTAGTCCCTGCAAATTAGGCTAAAGATTTATGCATACAGTATAATTCCAGTGAAGTGCCATTCCCCAGAATACTGAAGTGTAATACATACATACATGACAGCCTGATACCAGTTGCTGCTACTGCATTTAAGGCTGAGTTTACATTATATCGGTATGGCAGAATTTTCTCATCAATTCCATTGTCAGAAAATAATAAGCTGCTACATACCTCTTTGCAGATTAATCTGCCCGCTGTCCCCTGATCTGAAGTTTACCTCTCCTCAGATGGCCGAGAAACAGCAATATGATCTTAACTACTCCGGCTAAAATCATAGAAAAACTCAGGTAGATTCTTCTTCAAATTCTACCAGAGAAGGAATAACACACTCCGGTGCTATTATAAAATAACAAACTTTTGATTGAAGGTATGAAACTAAGTATAATCACCACAGTCCTCTCACACATCCTATCTATTCGTTGGGTGCAAGAGAATGACTGGTAATGGCAGTTAGGGGAGGAGCTATATAGCAGCTCTGCTGGGTGAATCCTCTTGCACTTCCTGTTGGGGAGGAGTTAATATCCCATAAGTAATGGATGATCCGTGGACTGGATACACTTAACAAGAGAAATATATATATATATATATCACACACACACGCTATTTTGCTACTCTTTTCTAAAAGCAATAAAGAAACGCTTACATTAAAACTAGCTTCAACTGCAGCATATCTTGGGCACATTTTTTCCCCACTGACAACGCAAACAGCACCCTGACTCACCTGGTTTGAAAGGGAAACTGTCCATCATCTGAAGCCCACCTACAACAAGCAGATCTGGGTTGAAGCTCTCCAGCTGAGACTTAAAGTCTTCCAGGGAATCAATCATAGGATTGTGAGAATCACTGTGCACAATATATCTGGTAAAAGATAGGTTCAAAAAAGATTAGCAAACTAAAAATAAACTTAAAGGGACAGTCTACAATAGAATTTGTATAGTTTTAAAAGATAGATAATCCCTTTATTATCTATTCCCCAGTTTTGCATAACCAACACAGTTTTTTTTTTATATATTGACTTGCATTTAGTACTGTGTTGTGCTAAATCTTAAATAACTCCTCGAGCGTGAACACATTCTTATCTCTATGGCCCACATGAACTAGCAGTCTCCAATTGTGAAAAGCAAATAAAAAATCATGTGATTAAGAGGCTATCAATGGAGCCTTTGAAACAGGGAGAAATTTAGAAGTTTAAATGTTATAAAGTATATTAAGCTAGCAATGTTGGTTGTGCAAAGCTGGGGAATAGGTAGCATTATCTATCTCTTTTAAACAATAATTTTAGTTTAGACGGTCTCTTTAATTTAAAAACTAATGCAAAGACAGGCGATTAGATATACGCAAATTCTGGTAAAAATGTTTGTTATATGTAACATGCTAAAGCATTTCAGTATTTTATTAGCTTTAGACTATTGTGTACTAAATCATTGCAAAGCAATTTTCAAACAAATGGATCATTAAAGTTATATTCATATGTATATATGTGTGCACATATGTATTTATGTGTTTTACTGTATATTTACTGTACATATATCACATTCCAATGTTCTTCACTTACAGGTTAATGTTATTTTTATCCTTAAATATATATTTCTATTTATATACAGTATGTGTGTGTGTGCTAACCCGACCACATTAAGATCTAAATTTAGAAACACGATGCGCAAAATGCATATTTTACATTTTAATGTCCTTCACATAGAAAATAATCTACTTATTATTATGAAATTTTAAATTTCTATATATATATTTATCTGATACCGTTCATGTAAAATGCATAGCTATACCTATATACATACCCGAGGCCTCATATTTGAGCACTTATAACTTATTGCAATTTTTTTCAATAATTTGTATTAGATAGCGTTATTTAAATGTATTTTAGATAGCTTTTGTGCAGTTTTTTTATTTGTACGTAACAGTTAACCAGAGCTCTGAAAATCGTGCTAACCCAACGTGCGTTAAATTAAATTGCATGTGAGCAAACGCATTCACTTTCAACTTGTAAAACGCACCCTACTTCCAACGCACTCAAACCGGTGCGATAAACTGAATATTTGTAAGGTATTGGTTCTATACCTTTAAATACTCTCCTCTCCCTCAACAGTTCTATCCTTTATAAACTCACTTCCTCCTTCATTCATTGCTTGATTATTTTGTTTACCTCTAGTTGCTTGTTTGGCTAGACGCACTAAGAAATTTCAAGCTACTTTTTGTCTGATAACTTTCAGCCGTAACCTGTCAGCTTTAGATCTGTTCCAGAACTCCAGTGGTAACACTTGCCGTGTTGTGCTCAACCTCCTTCCGGGACTACCTCCACTTCTGGATATCACTCCGCAGTGTTTCACTCTGCCTCTCCTTGTAACGCTACTGCTTCTCGCAGCCACACGCTGTAACCGGAACAGCTCGCTTCCCCGACCTCACCTTCAACGCTCCTGGCTCAGTATTCCTGACTTCCTCATCAGTGTGTTCCGGGTAATCCACCTTAAGCTCCGGTTGAATCCTACAACTTCTAAACGAACTCCGGAACCGCAAGTATCCGCATTTAGTCATATTGATTGCTAACATTTGAGCTGAGTTTATTTTTAACTCTGTTTCACCTTGTTCAACATATATTGGATACTTTGTACTTATTCGCTATACTGACTGAGATCCAGACCTCACAGGCTTCCATGTTCTTAGACTTTAGTCAGAATTGTGTGAAGCACAGAAATCTCCTGACAGGTTGCAAATTGTCGGTCTATTCACTACTTATTACCTATTCATTCCCTTCGATCTGTCTAAGGCCAATCCTAGGAATTTGTTCATTTGATTTCATTTCAAGTGCTAACATACATTCTAATTAACTGCTGATATTAAGGGTATCCATTTTGTTCCTTGTACATTTTGGAAAAAATAAATCAGCTACAAACATCTTTATTAAAGGTCACCATTCTCACTGAGTGATCTTACAATATTGCTTGTGCGCAACTTGTAATCTGGCCCATAATCAGATAGTAAGTACCTGTTAGCTCTCCGGGACATGTGCTCTCCCCATTTGGCTCCAGTTGGGTACTCCATAATTAAGTGTACATCTGCATCCTCTATTGGCTCACCAGCAACTGCAAACATAAAATATTAGTTGTAAGACAGGTACCGACTGAGCTCAGGTACTAAGTCTTCTCTTTAAAATAAGTCATAGTGATTGTGAGATGATAAAACAGGAAGTCAATGTATTCATCTCATGCAATTGTTTATATTGGATTCTATACCTGTATTTATTTTCAGATATTTAAATATAAAAAAACTAGTCCTAAAGCCCGTTCACACGGGCCGTGTGGTTTGTTTTCTCGTTTTCTCTCTCTTTTTCTCTCTCTCTCTCTATTTCTCTCTCTCTCTTTTTCTCTCTCTCTTTTTCTCTCTCTCTTTTTCTCTCTCTCTCTCTCTTTTTCTCTCTCTCTCTCTCTTTTTCTCTCTCTCTTTTTCTCTCTCTCTCTCTTTTTCTCTCTCTCTCTCTCTCTTTCTCTCTCTCTCTCTCTCTTTCTCTCTCTCTCTCTCTCTCAAACACTTGGCCTTTTATAATATAGGATATTTATTAAATATTGAAGAGAGAAAGTTAAATATATATTTTGGATGAAGAAAATAAAAGCAGGAATGGAATAGCTTAGAAAATAAAAGCAGGAATGGAATAGCTTAATTGCCAGGAAATTCTAATCTGAAATCAAATAGAACTGCCATTTAGCCGCATTATTATTAGTTAAATGATAATGTGGAAATTGTGATTAAAAAGCTGATAAAAAAATGTACAGTATACACATATCCTATATAGTATACAAGAAAACAAATGTAGAAAAATCTATTGATAAACTTTTCAACTGCAGCAAACTTTACTCAATGATGAACTATAACAAACAAAACTATATTCAAAAAGGTAAGTGATATGGAACTTTTATCTTTTATCTGGGGAGAAAAAAACTAATTTAAAATTAGCTTAAAAATGAAAGCTTTAATCTCTACTTTAAGTGGATAGATAAATATTAGTTTACCTAACATTAGTTATAGCTCTAACTATATTATAGATGTTCAAAGTGATATAAAATATGAATATATAAAAAAAAAGCATAGCATAGATATCAAATGGATCACTTATTTTTACTTGAAAATACTTTTCTAATGTTGAAATGCAATCTTAAAATATATGATACTAAAGTCTGGACTCCAATGACCTTTAAAAAAACATAAATTATGCTTACCTGATCATTTCCTTTTCTTCTGATGGGAAGAGTCTACAGCTGCATTCATTACTTTTGGGAATTAAGAACCTGGCCACCAGGAGGAGGCAAAGACAACCCAGCCAAAGGCTTAAATACTCCTCCCACTCCCCTCACCCCCCAGTCATTCTGCCGAGGAACAAGGAACAGTAGAAGAAATATCAGGGTGAAAAGGTGCCAGAAGAATATAAGGACATCCCATGTAAAATTACGGGTGGGGAGCTGTGCACTCTTTCCATCAGAAGAAAAGGAAATTATCAGGTAAGCATAATGTATGTTTTTCTTCTTAAATGGAAAGAGTCAACAGCTGCATTCATTACTTTTGGGAAACAATACCCAAGCTATAGAGGACACTGAATGCCAAGACGGGAGGGTACAATAGAGGCCGGAAGGGCAATAACCATCTTCAAGGCCCGAAGCCACCGGCTAAACCGGAAGAAAAAATCCCCCGCAAATGTCCTAGAGAGGACCCCCTCAAAAGTAGCTTGCCCAACAGAGGCACAGCCAACCCATTTGCCTGCAGAGCAGAGAATCCACGGGTACACTGGCAAACTAACAGGGGAATGCAACCCTAAGACGCACCAGAAACTGGAATACAGCGCCAGCAGCTGGGTAGAAACCCACATTCTTGAGGCGCAAGCCACCCAGCTAACCCCAGATGATATGGGTTACTCTGTGGCAAGGAGTAATAAATACTCCGATAAACCGGGCCAACCCTGACCCGGTCCGATAGATGGAGCAAGGACATAGCTCCAGTTCCCACCATCGTGGAACATCCCAACCAGCCCTGAGATCGAAAACAATCCCAAAGGATAAGGATAGGAGTGAAGCCCCAGAAAGAGGAAGACTCAGGAGAAAAACAGGTCTGGGTACTTAATAGTTCAGGCAATTATACCCTGAAACTAAACAGACAAATGGAATGGAGCATATCCAGATAATCTGGACAGCGAAGAGAACTCGAAAGGCCTGACCAAAGGAAGGAACTACCCCTAGATAAAGTCCAACTCTCCAAGGAGCAAGGCTAGAAGTCAAATGAAGGGACTTCACAAGGCCTCAGGACAACAGAATGGATACCTCGAGTTCCCAAAACCCTACTAGCAGGGCTAGTATCCCCATCACCTCCACACAGGCAGAGAACACAGGGGAGAGAAAGGCGCTAAACCTTCCCAGCTCCAGGAAACCCCGAGCTAAGCAAGTCCCTACAGGGATCAACCAACGTCCGGGAACACAGATACCCAAAAGGAGATCTAACCACCCAGAGACAATGGAAGAAGACCCAAAGCTCTCATAACTCAGACAGACCCTACATGGCCCAGAGTAAGAGTCGTATCTAGATACACTAGAAACTGCTTACACGCACCCCCTTAATGTGCCAAAATCTGCAACAGGTTTCAAAATAGAAAACCCTCTGCATGCTGTACAGCTACCTACAAGCTGTTGGATCAAGCCCCAATAGGATCATCCAGAAGGCCAAAACACTCAACCAGTGGTATGCTCTACGCCCGCCAGCCCTCCCCCACATGGAGGAGGAAACTCTAGGTCCTGATGAAATCAAATGTCAGAGAGAGTGACGTAGCGGAACCCTCCCCTGCCCGGTCATCTATGACTAAAGACTATAAGGACTAAAACAATCCTTTCCCGCCTCGCAAACCCTCAGGTCTTCTCGAATGCTTAGTTGAACATAAAAAACAATGATAACTTGAGCACTCAGCGCTACTACCGAACCAGTCCAGCAGAAAACAGCGCCACGTGTCTGAACAGCCACAAAACCGAACGAACCCGACAGGACCAGCCTGTACTCAGGATCCTAACCAGCAAGCTGCATAAATTCTCCCACGTAGGGGAAAAACAGACATTATTAAACATAGGACTAACGTGTCCAAACAACTTCCGGAGAAGTAACAAAGTATCAATCCCAGATGGTTCCCGAAGGAAACAAACACAAATAAAAGACATCCCATCGGATACAAAATAAAATTTAAGGCAACTTGAAGGTTAACACCCAAAAAAAAAAAACACACAACCAGCCAAACGGATCCCTATCTTTAAAAAAAAAAACAAAAAAAACTGTGAAAGATTTCAAACAAATGACAAAAAGGAGATTATCCCCGAAGTATAATGAGGTGCACCATTCGAATTATCAGGCAGAAATTCCCAATATCTGTTAACGATAGGGTCATTCAATAACTGAAAAAGATGTCTAAGCAACACGCTAAGGCGCACAATCCTGTAACGAAAGGCACAACACTCCGGAACAGTTACACCCGCGGGGAACTGTAGAGGCCCACTCCAAGGCGGAAGACCCGGGACAATAAGGCACAAGCACAATCTCAAATAAACGTCTGGACTCTGCAGACGGACCATCGCTAACATTATTTGGAAGTGAAAACGTGCTGCAACCTCCGGGGGGAACACGCCACCCCGCATGGAGGAACCATAAACTGGGTTACCCGCATGTGTAGAAGTATGAATTGGTAGGGAACTCGCCTTCTGAAGGACGGGGCCCCCAGAGGCGGATGGCTCAGCAGGCCCCTGATTCCCCAAGCCTGAGGAACCAGGCACTCTAATATGGCATACGGAACAAAACTGGTTGACATGTGTCAACGAGGCCAATCCGGAGTCATCATCGGACACAGAATCTGAAATCAAAATAATCTCGGTATCAGAATCCTCTGTAGCTGAATCTGAAACTATCACAGTCTCAGAATCAGAATCTTCCATAACTGGATAGAGGAAATATCAATATGGACTAAAATATTAAACAAAAACGGCACCCGACACCCACAATGGCTGGGGCACTCACCACCTCCTATGACCAGACCCCTGCAGACTAGAATATTCCCTTCTCCACACAGTCAGGAATGCGGAAATGGGGAAGGGAACGTAACAACGCCCGAACACAAAGTGAACCATACAGTCCAAAAAAGCATGCCCAACCAAAAGGCTGCATCACTTCCAAAGGCCTCAAAGTTCCAACCACAAGCCCATAAACATCACACATAAGCAGGTTGAATCACATAACAAACATAATTATAAACCCCCTGTTCAAAAAACCCCCTCAGGAGATATTAACCCTCGATTCCAAGATACTAACTAAGACTCACTGAAACCCATATGTCATATAGTAGACCCGCAAGGTGTTGTAGCCTCTCTGGAAAAACATTCACATTACATTGACGATAAAGAAAAATGAAACAATCTTACCGGAATCTACGCCGTGAAACAGGAACACAGCCTTTCAAGTGTGACGAATATTGGTATTGCCTCCGCCATGGACTAAAGAGAAGAAAGCAGGCAGCTGAGCGTTCGACAACGCTGATTGCTTGAGGAGCTGTTAATATGAGTCGGGATGGTTTTGCATAGAGACTCTCCCTGCATCTCTGGACTCTAATTTTCATCCAAGCCCTCACTGAGAGGCTGACAGGACTACTTAAAACTCCTGTCCCTTGCCGAAGAGTACTACCCTCCATAAGAGACAAAAAACAAAAATTATAAATTCTGACACTTCTCTGCCAACCTCCTTGGACGAAAGGCAAATAATGACGGGGGGGATGAGGGGAGTGGGAGGAGTATTTAAGCCTTTGGCTGGGTTGTCTTTGCCTCCTCCTGGTGGCCAGGTTCTTAATTCCCAAAAGTAATGAATGCATTACATATTGATACAATTGTATTTGCATAATATTTTACTATAACTCACTAATCCTAAAAACGTACATAAATGGACATAAAGGTGTAAAAAGAAAATACTTGAATGCATTTCATTATTGCTTCTTTGCTTGCGTATGTGTTTAACCCCTGCAAAGGTCAAAGTCAGAGCTACGATTCAATAAACAGTACAAACCTCTGTATTAAAAGATTTCAAATGCAGCATTTTAAAACTGCAGTCTAACCATTTTAAATGTCGCTTCGCTGGAAAAAAAAAATGTATGCTTTGTGGGGTGTGTGACTGTCTATAAATGGAATTGGGGGTTTTCTTTATGAAGCACACATAAGCTTTAATCCCCACTGGCCAGCTGTGCACAAATATGCACTTCTGTAGTTTAAATATACAGTATATAATAAATAATCTTATGAGAACCTGCAGTCAAAGACAAGGAGAAGGCTTGATAAATCAAGCCCTATGAGTTTGCAGCTTGCCTACTTAAATTTCTAATTAATGTAGACAATGTTCTGGATAACTGCCATTAAAAAGGTGAGATATCATTATAAGCTATGTGCATAGATATCATGTTGATTAATTCCTCTATATATGAAACTATTTTAAATATAACTTCTGTACTGTAAGTTGCATTAAGGCCCTGATTTCAGGATGCCTGAGGTGACCAAATACACATCTCAGAGTTCAAAAACATAATTTATGCTTACCTGATAAATTTATTTCTCTTGTGGTGTATCCAGACCATGGATCATCCATTACTTGTGGGATATTCTCATTCCCAACAGGAAGTTGCAAGAGGACACCCACAGCAGAGCTGTCTATATAGCTCCTCCCATAACTGCCATATCCAGTCATTCGACCGAAAACAAACAGAGAAAGGAGAAACCATAGGGTGCAATGGTGACTGTAGTTTAAAAATTAAAAAATACCTGCCTTAAAATGACAGGGCGGGCCGTGGACTGGATACACCACAAGAGAAATACATTTATCAGGTAAGCATAAATTATGTTTTCTCTTGTAAAGTGTATCCAGTCCACGGATCATCCATTACTTGTGGGATACCAATACCAAAGCTAAAGTACACGGATGAAGGGAGGGACAAGGCAGGTACTTAAACGGAAGGTACCTCTGCCTGTAAAACCTTTCTCCCAAAAATAGCCTCCGAAGAAGCAAAAGTATCAAATTTGTAGAATTTTGAAAAAGTATGAGGCAAAGACCAAGTCGCAGCCTTGCAAATCTGTTCAACAGAAGCCTCATTTTTAAAGGCCCATGTGGAAGCCACAGCTCTAGTAGAATGAGCTGTAATCCTTTCTGGAGGCTGCTGGCCAGCAGTCTCATAGGCAAAGCGGATTATGCTTCTTAGCCAAAAAGAAAGAGAGGTTGCCAAAGCCTTTTGACCTCTCCTCTGTCCAGAGTAGACAACAAACAAAGCAGATGTTTGACGAAAATCTTTAGTAGCTTGTAAGTAATACTTTAAAGCACGAACCACGTCCAGATTGTGTAATAGACGTTCCTTCTTTGAAGAAAGATTAGGACACAAAGACAGAACAACAATCTCTTGATTGATATTCTTATTAGATACCACCTTAGGTAAAAACCCAGGTTTGGTACGCAGAACTACCTTGTCTGCATGGAAGATCAGATAAGGAGAATCACATTGTAAGGCAGATAACTCGGAAACTCTACGAGCCGAGGAAATAGCTACCAAAAAAAGAACTTTCCAAGATAAAAGTTTGATATCTATGGAATAAAGAGGTTCAAACGGAACCCCCTGAAGAACTTTAAGAACCAAATTTAAGCTCCAAGGTGGAGCAACAGGTTTAAACACAGGCTTGATTCTAACTAAAGCCTGACAAAATGCCTGAACGTCTGGGACATCCGCCAGACGCTTGTGCAAAAGAATAGATAGCGCAGAAATCTGTCCCTTTAAGGAACTAGCTGACAATCCTTTCTCCAATCCTTCTTGGAGAAAAGATAATATCCTGGGAATCCTGACCTTACTCCATGAGTAGCCCTTGGATTCACACCAATAAAGATATTTACGCCATATCTTATGATAGATTTTCCTGGTGACAGGCTTTCGTGCCTGAATTAAGGTATCAATGACTGACTCGGAGAAACCACGCTTTGATAAAATCAAGCGTTCAATCTCAAGGCAGTCAGCCTCAGAGAAATTAGATTTGGATGGTTGAAAGGACCTTGAAGTAGAAGGTCCTGTCTCAGCGGCAGAGTCCATGGTGGAAAAGATGACATGTCCACTAGATCTGCATACAAAGTCCTGCGTGGCCACGCAGGCGCTATCAAGATCACCGATGCTCTCTCCTGCTTGATCTTGGCAATCAGACGAGAGAGCAGAGGAAACGGTGGAAACACATAAGCCAGGTTGAAGGACCAAGGCGCTGCTAGAGTATCTATCAGCTTTGCCTTGGGGTCCCTGGACCTGGATCCGTTACAAGGAAGCTTGGCGTTCTGGCGAGACGCCATGAGATCCAGTTCTGGTTTGCCCAAACGATGAACCAATTGTGCAAACACCTCCGGATGGAGTTCCCACTCCCCCGGATGAAAAGTCTGTCGACTTAGAAAATCCACCTCCCAGTTCTCTACACCTGGGATATGGATAGCTGATAGGTGGCAAGAGTGAATCTCTGCCCAGTGAATTATCTTTGAGACTTCTAACATCGCTAGGGAACTCCTTGTCCCCCTTGATGGTTGATGTAAGCCACAGTCGTGATGTTGTCCGACTGAAATCTGATGAACCTCATTGTCGCTAGCTGAGGCCAAGCCTGAAGAGCATTGAATATCGCTCTTAGTTCCAGAATGTTTATTGGAAGGAGTGACTCCTCCTGAGTCCACGATCCCTGAGCCTTCAGGGAGTTCCAGACTGCACCCCAACCTAGAAGGCTGGCATCTGTCGTTACAATTGTCCAATCTGGCCTGCGAAAGGTCATACCTTTGGACAGATGGACCCGAGATAGCCACCAGAGAAGAGAATCCCTGGTCTCTTGATCCAGATTTAGTAGAGGGGACAAATCTGTGTAATCCCCATTCCACTGACTGAGCATGCAGAGTTGCAGCGGTCTGAGATGTAGGCGTGCAAACGGCACTATGTCCATTGCCACTACCATTAAGCCGATTACTTCCATGCACTGAGCCACCGAAGGGCGAGGAATGGAATAAAGAACACGGCAGGAATTTAGAAGTTTTGATAACCTGGACTCCGTCAGGTAAATTTTCATTTCTACAGAATCTATCAGAGTCCCTAGGAAGGAAACTCTTGTGAGGGGGAATAGAGAACTCTTTTCCTCGTTCACCTTCCACCCATGCGACCTCAGAAATGCCAACACTATGTCCGTATGAGAGACTTGGCAATTTGGAAGTTTGACGCCTGTATCAGGATGTCGTCTAAATAAGGGGCCACTGCTATGCCCCACGGCCTTAGGACCGCCAGAAGCGACCCCAGAAGCTTTGTAAAAATTCTTGGGGCTGTAGTTAACCCAAAGGGAAGAGCTACAAACTGGTAATGCCTGTCTAGGAAGGCAAACCTGAGAAACCGATGATGATCTTTGTGTATCGGAATATGAAGATAAGCATCCTTTAAATCCACTGTAGTCATGTATTGACCCTCCTGGATCATAGGTAGGATGGTACGAATAGTCTCCATCTTGAATGATGGAACTCTGAGGAATTCGTTTATGATCTTTAGATCTAAAATTGGTCTGAAGGTTCCCTCTTTTTTGGGAACCACAAACAGATTTGAGTAAAATCCCTGTCCCTGTTCCTCCTTTGGAACTGGATGGATCACTCCCATAACTAGGAGGTCTTGTACACAGTGTAAGAATGCCTCTCTCTTTATCTGGTTTGCAGATAATTGTGAAAGGTGAAATCTCCCTTTTGGGGGGGAAGCCTTGAAGTCCAGAAGATATCCCTGGGATATAATTTCCAACGCCCAGGGATCCTGGACATCTCTTGCCCACGCCTGGGCGAAGAGCGAAAGTCTGCCCCCTACTAGATCCGTTACCGGATAGGGGGCCGTTCCTTCATGCTGTCTTAGAGGCAGCAGCAGGCTTTTTGGCCTGCTTACCCTTGTTCCAGGTCTGGTTAGGTCTCCAGACCGTCTTGGACTGAGCAAAAGTTCCCTCTTGTTTTGCATTAGAGGAAGTTGATGCCGTACCTGCCTTGAAGTTTCGAAAGGCACGAAAATTAGACTGTTTGGCCCTTGATTTGGACCTATCCTGAGGAAGGGCATGACCTTTTCCTCCAGTGATATCAGCAATAATCTCCTTCAAACCAGGCCCGAATAGGGTCTGCCCCTTGAAGGGAATGTTAAGCAGCTTAGACTTTGAAGTAACGTCAGCTGACCATGATTTAAGCCATAGCGCTCTACGCGCCTGGATAGCAAAACCAGAATTCTTAGCCGTTAGTTTAGTCAAATGAACAATGGCATCAGAAATAAAAGAATTGGCTAGCTTAAGTGCTCTAAGCTTGTCAAGTATGTCATCCAATGGAGTCTCTACCTGTAAAGCCTCTTCCAGAGACTCAAACCAGACCGCCGCAGCAGCAGTGACAGGAGCAATGCATGCAAGGGGCTGTAGGATAAAACCTTGTTGAATAAACATTTTCTTAAGGTAACCCTCTAACTTTTTATCCATTGGATCTAAGAAAGCACAACTGTCCTCGACAGGGATAGTAGTACGCTTTGCTAGAGTAGAAACTGCTCCCTCCACCTTAGGAACTGTCTGCCATAAGTCCCGTGTGGTGGCGTCTATTGGAAACATTTTTCTAAAAATAGGAGGCGGAGAGAACAGCACACCTGGTCTATCCCATTCCTTAGTAATAATTTCTGTAAACCTTTTAGGTATTGGAAAAACATCAGTGCACACCGGCACTGCATAGTATTTATCCAGTCTACACAATTTCTCTGGCACTGCAATTGGAACACAGTCATTCAGAGCAGCTAAAACCTCCCTGAGTAACACGCGGAGGTGTTCAAGCTTAAATCTAAATGTAGAGATATAAGAATCAGGTTGCATCATCTTCCCTGAGTCAGAAACATCACCCACAGAAAGAAGCTCTCCTTCTTCAGCTTCTGCATATTGTGAGGCAGTATCAGACATAGCTCTTAAAGCGTCAGTATGCTCTGTATTTCGTCTAACTCCAGAGCTATCTCGCTTTCCTCTAAATTCAGGTAGTCTGGCTAATACCGCTGACAGTGTATTATCCATGATTGCCGCCATGTCTTGTAAAGTAAACGCTATGGGCGCCCTAGATGTACTTGGCGCCATTTGAGCGTGAGTCCCTTAAGCGGGAGTCAAAGGGTCTGACACGTGGGGCGAGTTAGTCGGCATAACTTCCCCCTCGTCAGATTCCTCTGGTGATAAATTTTTTAAAGACAGAATATGATCTTTATTGCTTCAAGTGAAATCAGTACATTAGGTACACATTCTAAGAGGGGGTTCCACAATGGCTTTTAAACATAATGAACAAGGAGTTTCCTCTATGTCAGACATGTTTGTATAGACTAGCAATGAGACTAGCAAGCTTGGAAAACACTTTAAATCAAGTTAACAAGCAAATATAAGAAACGGTACTGTGCCTTTAAGAGAAACAAATTTTGTCAGAATTTGAAAACCAGTGAAAAAAGGCAGTAAATCAAACAAAATTTTTACAGTGTGTATAATAAGCTAACAGAGCATTGCACCCACTTGCAAATGGATGATTAACCCCTTAGTTCAAAAAACGGATCAAAAAAACGATATAGACGTTTTTTAACAGTCACACCAAACTGCCACAGCCTTGCTGTGGGCCTACCTTCCCCAACAAACGATTTTGGAAAGCCTAAGAGCCCTTTAGAGATGTCCTATAGCATTCAGGGGACTCCTGGAGGAAGCTGGATGTCTCAGTCTGTAAAAGTTACTGCGCAAAAAAGCGCTAAATTAGGCCCCTCCTACTCATAGTAACACAGTGGAAAGCCTCAGGAAACTGTTTCTAGGCAAATTTAAGCCAGCCATGTGGAAAAAACTAGGCCCCAATAAAGTTTTATCACCAAAGTATATATAAAAAACAGTGTATCCAGTCCACGGATCATCCATTACTTATGGGATATTCTCCTTCCCAACAGGAAGTTGCAAGAGGATCACCCACAGCAGAGCTGCTATATAGCTCCTCCCCTAACTGTCATATCCAGTCATTCGACCGAAAACAAACAGAGAAAGGAAAAACCATAGGGTGCAGTGGTGACTGTAGTTTAATTAAAATTTAGACCTGCCTTAAAAGGACAGGGCGGGCCGTGGACTGGATACACTACAAGAGAAATAAATTTATCAGGTAAGCATAAATTATGTTTTCTCTTGTTAAGTGTATCCAGTCCACGGATCATCCATTACTTATGGGATACCAATACCAAAGCTAAAGTACACGGATGATGGGAGGGACAAGGCAGGATTAAGCGGAAGGAACCACTGCCTGAAGAACCTTTCTCCCAAAAACAGCCTCCGAAGAAGCAAAAGTATCAAATTTGGAAAATTTGGAAAAAGTGTGAAGCGCAAACCAAGTCGCGGCCTTGCAAATCTGTTCAACAGAGGCCTCATTTTTAAAGGCCCAGGTGGAAGCCACAGCTCTAGTAGAATGAGCTGTAATCCTTTCAGGGGGCTGCTGTCCAGCAGTCTCATAGGCTAGGTGTATTATGCTCCGAAGCCAAAAGGAAAGAGAGGTTGCCGAAGCTTTTTGACCTCTCCTCTGTCCAGAGTAAACGACAAACAGGGTAGATGTTTGACGAAAATCTTTAGTAGCTTGTAAGTAAAACTTCAAGGCACTGACTACGTCCAGATTATGTAAAAGACGTTCCTTCTTTGAAGAAGGATTAGGACACAATGATGGAACAACAATCTCTTGATTGATATTCTTGTTAGAAACCACCTTAGGTAAAAACCCAGGTTTGGTATGCAGGACTACCTTATCTGCATGAAAAATCAGATAAGGAGAATCACATTGTAAGGCAGATAGCTCAGAGACTCTCCGAGCCGAGGAAATAGCCATCAAAAACAGAACTTTCCAAGATAAAAGTTTAATATCAATGGAATGAAGGGGTTCAAACGGAACTCCTTGAAGAACTTTAAGAACCAAGTTTAAGCTCCACGGGGGAGCAACAGGTTTAAACACAGGCCTAATTCTAACCAAAGCCTGGCAAAATGCCTGGACGTCTGGAACCTCTGCCAGACGCTTGTGCAAAAGAATAGACAGAGCAGAAATCTGTCCCTTTAAGGAACTATCTGATAATCCTTTGTCCAAGCCCTCTTGGAGAAAAGACAATATTCTAGGAATCCTAACCTTACTCCATGAGTAATTCTTGGATTCACACCAATAAAGATATTTACTCCATATCTTGTGGTAGATTTTCCTGGTAACAGGCTTTCGTGCCTGTATTAAAGTATCAATGACTGACTCAGAGAAGCCACGCTTTGATAGAATCAAGCGTTCAATCTCCATGCAGTCAGTCTCAGAGAAATTAGATTTGGAAGATTGAAAGGACCTTGTATCAGAAGGTCCTGTCTTAGAGGCAGAGTCCATGGTGGAAAGGATGACATGTCCACTAGGTCTGCATACCAAGTCCTGCGTGGCCACGCAGGTGCTATCAGAATCACTGATGCTCTCTCCTGTTTGATTTTGGCAATCAGTCGAGGGAGCAGAGGAAACGGTGGAAACACATAAGCCAGGTTGAAGAACCAAGGCGCTGCTAGAGCATCTATCAGCGTCGCTTCTGGGTCCCTGGACCTGGATCCGTAACAAGGAAGCTTGGCGTTCTGGCGAGACGCCATGAGATCCAACTCTGGTTTGCCCCAACGATGAATCAACTGAGCAAACACCTCCGGATGGAGTTCCCACTCCCCCGGATGGAAAGTCTGACGACTTAGAAAATCTGCCTCCCAGTTCTCCACGCCTGGGATATGGATTGCTGACAGGTGGCAAGAGTGGTACTCTGCCCAGCGAATTATTTTTGAGACTTATAACATCGCTAGGGAACTCCTGGTTCCCCCTTGATGGTTGATGTAAGCCACAGTCGTGATGTTGTCCGACTGAAATCTGATGAACCTCAGAGTTGCTAAATGAGGCCAAGCTAGAAGAGCATTGAATATCACTCTTAACTCCAGAATATTTATTGGAAGGAGTTTCTCCTCCTGAGTCCACTATCCCTGTGCCTTCAGGGAATTCCAGACTGCACCCCAACCTAGAAGGCTGGCATCTGTTGTTACAATTGTCCAATCTGGCCTGCGAAAGGTCATACCCTTGGACAGGTGTACCCGAGACAACCACCAGAGAAGAGAATCTCTGGTCTCTTGATCCAGATTTAGCAGAGGGGACAAATCTGTGTAATCCCCATTCCACTGACTCAGCATGCATAATTGCAGCGGTCTGAGATGAAGGCGCGCAAATGGCACTATGTCCATTGCCGCTACCATTAAGCCGATTACCTCCATACACTGAGCTACTGAAGGGCGCGGAATGGAGTGAAGAACATAGCAAGCATTTAGAAGTTTTGATAACCTGGACTCCGTCAGGTAAATTTTCATTTCTACAGAATCTATAAGAGTCCCTAAGAAGGAGACTCTTGTGAGTGGGGATAGAGAACTCTTTTCCTCGTTCACTTTCCACCCGTGCGACCTCAGAAATGCCAGAACTATCTCTGTATGAGACTTGGCAACTTGAAAGCTTGACGCCTGTATCAGGATGTCGTCTAGATACGGAGCCACCGCTATGCCTTGCGGTCTTAGAACCGCCAGAAGTGAGCCCAGAACTTTGTAAAGGGCGAAGAGAGAAAGTCTGCCCCATACTAGATCCGTCGCTGGTGGGGGGCCGTTCCTTCATGCTGTCTTAGAGGCAGCAGCAGGCTTTCTGGCCTGCCTGCCTTTGTTCCAGGACTGGTTAGGTTTCCAGGCCTGCTTAGATTGAGCAAAAGTTCCCTCTTGTTTTGAAGCGGAGGAAGTTGATGCTGCACCTGCCTTGAAATTTCGAAAGGCATGAAAATTAGACTGTTTGGCCTTTGCTTTGGCCCTGTCCTGAGGAAGGGTGTGACCCTTACCTCCAGTAATGTCAGCAATAATTTCCTTCAAACCAGGCCCGAATAAGGTCTGCCCCTTGAAAGGAATGTCGAGTAATTTAGACTTCGAAGTCACGTCAGCTGACCAGGATTTAAGCCATAGCGCCCTACGCGCTTGGATGGCGAATCCGGAATTCTTAGCCGTTAGTTTAGTCAAATGAACAATGGCATCAGAAACAAATGAGTTAGCTAGCTTAAAGTGTTCTAAGCTTGTCAATAATTTCAGTCAATGGAGCTGTATGGATGGCCTCTTCCAGGGCCTCAAACCAGAATGCCGCTGCGGCCGTGACAGGCGCAATGCATGCAAGGGGCTGTAAAATAAAACCTTGTTGAATAAACATTTTCTTAAGGTAACCCTCCAATTTTTTATCCATTGGATCTGAAAAAGCACAACTGTCCTCAACCGGGATAGTAGTACGCTTTGCTAAAGTAGAAACTGCTCCCTCCACCTTAGTGACCGTCTGCCATAAGTCCTGTGTAGTGGCGTCTATTGGAAACTTTTTTCTAAATATAGGAGGTGGGGAAAAAGGCACACCCGATCTATCCCACTCCTTGCTAATAATTTCTGTAAGCCTTTTAGGTATAGGAAAAACATCAGTACACACCGGTACCGCATAGTATTTATCCAGCCTACACAATTTCTCTGGTACTGCAACTGTGTTACAGTCATTCAGAGCAGCTAATACCTCCCCAAGCAACACACGGAGGTTCTCAAGCTTAAATTTAAAATTAGAAATCTCTGAATCAGGTTTCCCCGAATCAGAGATGTCACCCACAGACTGAAGCTCTCCGTCCTCATGATCTGCATATTGTGACGCAGTATAAGACATGGTCCTTACAGCATCTGCGCGCTCTGTATTTCTCCTAACCCCAGAGCAATCGCGCTTGCCTCTTAATTCAGGCAACCTGGATAATACCTCTGACAGGGTATTATTCATGATTGCAGCCATGTCCTGCAAGGTAATCGCTATGATATAATTGGCGCCATATTAGCGTGCATCCCCTGAGCGGGAGGCGAAAGGTCTGACACGTGGGGAGAGTTAGTCGGCATAACTTCCCCCTCGTCAGAATCTTCTGGTGATATTTCTTTTATAGTTAAAGACTGATCTTTACTGTTTAAGGTGAAATCAATACATTTAGTACACATTCTCCTATGGGGCTCCACCATGGCTTTCAAACATAATGAACAAGTAGTTTCCTCTGTGTCAGACATGTTTAAACAGACTAGCAATGAGACTAGCAAGCTTGGAAAACACTTTAAACAAGTTTACAAGCAATATAAAAAACGTTACTGCACCTTTAAGAAACACAAATTTTGTCAAAATTTGAAATAACAGTGAAAAAAGGCAGTTACACTAACGAAATTTTTACAGTGTATGTAACAAGATAGCAGAGCATTGCACCCACTTGCAAATGGATGATTAACCCCTTAATACCCAAAATGGAATAATAAAAGACAAAAACGTTTTTTTTTTTTGTTTGTTTGTTTTTTTAAACAGTCACAACAACTGCCACAGCTCTACTGTGGCTTTTTACCTCCCTCAAAAACGACTTTGAAGCCTTTTGAGCCCTCCAGAGATGTCCTGGATCATGCAGGAAGAAGCTGGATGTCTGTGTCAGTAATTTTAGCTACACAGAAAAGCACTAAAATAGGCCCTTCCCACTCATATTGCAACAGTGGAAAGCCTAAGGAAACTGTTACTAGGCAAAATTCAAGCCAGCCATGTGGAAAAAAACTAGGCCCCAATAAGTTTTATCACCAAATACATATAAAAACGATTAAACATGCCAGCAAACGTTTTATATTACATTTTTATAAGAGTATGCATCTCTATTAATAAGCCTGATACCAGTAGCTCTCACTGCATTTAAGGCTTTACTTACATTAGTTCGGTATCAGCAGCATTTTCTAGCAAATTCCATCCCTAGAAAAATATTAACTGCACATACCTTATTGCAGGAAAACCTGCACGCCATTCCCTCTCTGAAGTTACCTCACTCCTCAGAATATGTGAGAACAGCAAAGGATCTTAGTTACTTCTGCTAAGATCATAGAAAACGCAGGCAGATTCTTCTTCTAAATACTGCCTGAGATAAACAGTACACTCCGGCACCATTTAAAAATAACAAACTTTTGATTGAAGAATAAACTAAGTATAAAACACCACAGTCCTCTTACGACCTCCATCTTGGTTGAGGCTTGCAAGAGAATGACTGGGTATGACAGTTAGGGGAGGAGCTATATAGCAGCTCTGCTGTGGGTGATCCTCTTGCAACTTCCTGTTGGGAAGGAGAATATCCCATAAGTAATGGATGATCCGTGGACTGGATACACTTAACAAGAGAAACATTTAAACATGTCAGCAAACATTTTATATTGTAAATATAAAAGAGTATTACCTCAGAAAGTAAGCATGATACCAGTCGCTATTAAATCACTGTATTCAGGCTTACCTTACATAAATTTGGCATCAGCAGCATTTTCTAGCATTCACATCTTCTAGAAAAATCTTAACTGCACATACCTCATAGCAGGATAACCTGCACGCCATTCCCCCGCTGAAGTTCTCTCTCTTCAGTCATGTGTGAGAACAGCAATGGATCTTAGTTACAACCTGCTAAGATCATAGAAATCACAGGCAGATTCTTCTATTTTTCTGCCTGGAACAAAATAGTACAACTCCGGTACCATTTAAAAATAATAAACTTTTGATTGAAGTAAAATAACAGCTACATTTCACCACTTCTCTCTTACTACCTCCATGTTTGTTGAGAGTTCCAAGAGAATGACTGGATATAGCAGTTAGGGGAGGAGCTATATAGACAGCTCTGCTGTGGGTGTCCTCTTGCAACTTCATGTTGGGAATGAGAATATCCCACAAATAATGGATGATCCGTGGTCTGGATACACCTTACAAGAGAAACAGACATTTGTTCCCCAACCATAAGGTATAAACTCTAATTAAAATTAACTTAATATACAGTACATCCTACCCAGATCACCACCCCCTGGCGTGACGGTGGCACAATTCTGTGCTTTAGTTGAAATATACTAAGAATCTTCAAGAAAGTAGTTAATTAGCACTTGTATGATATACAAATGTTGAGACAATGAATTCACTTTGAAGGCCTGAATCTACATATGATGTCTGAAAAGGGACACTGGCAAATATGAAAATACTGGGAGTCAAAGTTTAGACAAATTGTCCATATAGTTTTATATAAATTAATATGTCCAGATTATATGAATAATATATATGAATCCAGGGGATACAATATACATTAAATATGAAGTAGAGTGAACAAATAGTTGTATTGGTGAATTTAAAATGTTTAAGAAACTGTTTCAGAATGAATAAATATCATTTTATTTTGTTTTTCAGACATCTCATGTACAAATAAGGTTCCAAATATGGCTAGTAGATACTGGTATATAAATACCTATGTAATGTGTGCCCTGCATCATATCATATAGTTTATGCACTCAATATTAAAGTGATATCCAGATATGCAATATTTGTAGTAAATAGAATAAGATCAGATACAAAAATATCTAATTGATCACTACAGAATTCCAGTTGCAGGTACGTATGGAATATGGAGAGGACTGGAAAATGTGGTGTACACTAAATATGGAATATACTGTAGTTATATAAAAATGGAATGATGCTCAAATATAGATATGGCTATATGATTTATTACATCTGACTGCTACTTACAGACTATATATAAATGATATAAAATAGTAGGAAATATATATCATATGTATGTGTATATATATATATATATATATTCTAAGTGTACCCACGTTTAGTCTCAAAAATACATGCTAAATTATATTAGATGGGCCATATACTGAACAAATAGTTTATTAAAGCTGGGAAATTATAGATGTATTAAATGTACATTTCTATAAAGATATAAATATATCTTTAAACAGTTAATATATTTGACAAATGAAACTACATTCCTACTCCTGTTCCCCCGGTGTTCAATATGAGAATTGCAGCCAAGGAAATACCATCATGGGGATTGGATAACCAAATTGCAATTCCCCAGTAACCTATGAGAGGTGAGCTCTGACTCAAAGGGCGTATCCAGATTGAAGGAGTGATTTATCACTGATATAACCTGCCACACTATGCAAGAAAGGAGCAGACTCACTTTGTAAAACAGAGATACACACCGTTTGGGCCTACTTTCTCTGAATCCTGGCTGGAAAATGCTCTTTGGACAAGAGAGATACTCTATGACCTGTACATAATTCTGTTATTTACTAACTTATAACAAATTTATTATCCCAGATAGTTTAGTGGGAGTGCATGACTCTGGTTGTGATAAATACATTCATTATAAGCTAAAACTGCTGTATAGACACCAGATATCCCAGTGCCTAGGGCAGCACAAAGACTAGATACACCATTAAATATAGCTCATTGCAAATGTCTGAATTCAGCTTGTTTGTATTGGGTATTAGAGAAGTGCATTCGGGAATTTCGTTCACTTCTGATTGCAGAAGTAGGTTATTTTCAGAGCCAAATATCCTATTGTGCAAGTGAAACAAATTAAGATATGTGCAAATCCAGATCTTAGTGTGTTTCACTTGCAGAAGAAGATATTCGGCTCAGAAAAGAGCCAAATACCAAAAATAGCCTCCTACTACCGCATTCGGGTATTTTGGCCAATATTTTTAAAATTCTAAAATTTCAGTTAAGTTTTTGAAATCAAGCAGGCAAGGCAAACCAAAGTAGCACCTGTACCTGCCAGTTTGATTGGAAAATTGGTCACAATTGTAACCCAAATGTCATAATCACTTGTGCCCAAATTCTCACTTGCACATACTCACTTGTGATACGATCAGAAAGAACACTAACTTCCTCAGTACTGAGACGCCCCCCAAGTAAGACATCGCATCCCTCTGCTGCTAAGCGGTTGGCCATGACTGGCGCATTTCCTCCAAGAGCCCAGCGCATTTCAGAGAGGCTTTTGGAGGTATCCACAAGCTTTCGGAATAAAGTCTCATTCGATACATATCTCCTGAAAAAAAGCAATTAAAAATGGCTCATCTTCTCATTCATATCATTAAAACATTTAAGAACACTATTATATTTAAATACATTTAAAGGGACAGTCTACACCAAAATTGTTATTGTTTAAAAAGATAGATAATCCCTTTATTACCCATTCCCCAGTTTAGCATAACCTACAATATTATTATATATATATATATATATATATATATATATATATATATATATATATATACACACACACACACATACACACACATATACATACACTTTTTACATCTGTGATTACCTTGTATTCAAGCCTCTGCAGACTGCCCATTATGTCAGTTCTTTTGACAGACATGCATTTTAGCCAGTGTGGGCTCATAAATAACTCCACGGTAGTGAGCACAATGTTACCTATATGACACATATGAACTAGCAGTGTCTAACTGTGAAAAACTGTCAAAATGAACTGAGATAAGAGGCGGCCTCGAAGGGCTTAGAAATTAGCATATGAGCCTATATTAAGGTTTCAAGAAATAATACCAAGAGAGTAAAACAAATTTGATGATAAAAGTTTAACCCCTTACGGACCGGGTATTTCAGACAAAAATTTCCTTAAAAGACCAGAGCATTTTGCCATCACTACATTTAAACAGAAATAGAGCCTTTATTTTATATTTACCTATCAAAACTATATATTTTTTTTTAGTAGACAACCCAAAGTATTGATCTAGACCCATATTGGTATATTTCATGCCACCATTTCACCGCCAAATGCGATCAAATAAAAAAAAAATGTTACCTTTTTCACAAACTTTAGGTTTCTCACTGAAATTATTTACAAACAGCACAAATGGCACAAATGGTTGTAAATGCTTCTCTGAGATCCCCTTTGTTCAGAAATAGCAAACATATATGGCTTTGGCATTACTTTTTGATAATTAGAATGCCGCTAAATGCAGCTGTGCATAATACTTGTATTATGCCCAGAAGTGAATGGGTTAATTAGGTGGCTTGTAGGGTTAATTCTAGCTTTAGTGTAAAGATTACCCTCCCACCTGACACATCCCACTGCCTGATCCCTCCCTAATCCCTCTCAAACAGCTATCTTCCCTCTCCCACTCCACAATGGTCACCCTAATCTGCCAGTACTAAAATGAAAGTTTTTTTTAAAAATATTTTTTTTTCGTGGGGCGTGCAGAAATAGCGCAATCTCGCTAGTTTTAGCAAGATGGCGACAGATAGGGGCCCAGGACAGCAGCGTCGTACGGCACCAAAAATTAGAGGGAGGTGCCTGAAATGTACATATAAATGTATTTAATGTTTTATCTATTTAACTGTTTTAGACATTAAAGGAAAAATAATCATTATTAGCATCAATAAACACAAATTTAAAAATATTGGTGATTTCCCTTATCTGTGTAATTATGCCTCTTACTCTGAAGCTGCGCCCGGCGGGAAGAAGTAGGCAAAGCTCTCCGCCAGTTGGGTCTCTGTCTCAATAAAGTTGTGATGAACAGGGTTGTAGCTGGGTTTAATGCCGGCCTCATGCAGGAGTGACACTCCATCTACTATTATATCCAGACAGCCTCCAAAACCTTAACAGAAAAAAAAGAAAAACAGTTTGTGCAATTAATCCAGTATTAATATTGCCATAATGCATTATTAAAAAGCATAACTTTATTAGGATAAGATTGAAGGTTGACAAATGTATATGCAAAGTAAGAGACACACACATATGTATATAAACATTAGGAGATATGCCATCATGGCCTCTAGCTTACTGAAAAAAAGATTACGAGTTTTGCGTTATGAGTGAAAAATCCTCATAACGCTGCTTTTTCACTACCGCTGCTATTACGAGTCTTGTAGGTACAGCTGTACCGCACACCTTTTTGGCCATAACGCAACGTAACTACTGCACCTTTCAAAAAGTCCTTTTTCAATGGGACTTCCATAGCGCCAGTATTACGAGTTTTGCCTGGGAGGCCAAAAAGTGAGCGGTACAGCCTATACCGGCAAGATTCGTACCGCCATCTAAAGTCAGTAGTTATGAGTTTTACGCTACAAAGCTGTAGCATAAAACTCATAACTAAAGTGTTACAAAGTACACTAACACCCATAAACTACCTATTAACCCCTAAACCGCCGCACTCCCAGATCGCAAACACTAGTTAAATATTATTAACCCCTAATCTGCTGCCCCCAACGTCTCCACCGCCTACATACACTTATTAACCCCTAAACCTCTGGCCTCCCACATCACTAACACTAAATAAATATATTAACTCCTAAACCTACTCCTAAGTCTAACCCTAACACCCCTAACTTTAATATAATTAAAATAAATCTAAATAAAAATTACTATCATTAACTAAATAATTCCTATTTAAAACTAAATATACTATAAAATAAACCCTAAGCTAGCTACAATATAACTAATAGTTACATTGTAGCTATCTTAGGTTTTATTTTTATTTCACAGCTAAGTTTGTATTTATTTTAACTAGGTAGACTAGTTAGAGTAAATAGTTATTAACTATTGACTAACTACCTAGTTAAAATAAATACAAAGTTACCTGTAAAATAAAACCTAACCTGCCTCACACTAACACCTAACATTACACTAAAATTAAATAAATTACATTAATTAAATACAATTAACTAAATTACAACAAAAAAATACACACTAAATTACACAAAATAAAAAAGAAATTATCAAATATTTAAACTAATTACACCTAATCGAATAGCCCTATCAAAATAAAAAAGCCCCCCCAAAATAATCAGAATTTAAGGGTAAAAAATCCTATTGGCTGATGCCAATAGAATGTGAGCTCAATCCGATTGGCTGATTGTATCAGCCAATAGGATTGAAGCTCAATGCTATTGGCTGATTGCATCAGCCAATAGGATTTTTTACCCTTTAATTCCGATAGAATTTTATGAGGCAATCAGCCAATTGGAATTCAAGGGACGCCATCTTGGATGACGTCATTTAAAGGAAAGAAGAGGATGCTCCGCGCCGGATGTCTTGAAGATGGAGCTGCTCCGCGTCAGAAGGATGAAGATAGAAGATGCCGTCTGGATGAAGACTTCTGCCCGCCTGGAGCACGACTTCTTGCCGCATGGATGAAGACTTCTCCCGGCTTTGTTGAGGACTTCTTGGCACTTGGATGAAGACTTCTCCCGGCTGGATGAGGATGGATGTCCGGTCTTCAAAAACTGTAAGTGGATCTTCAGGGGTTAGTGTTAGGTTTTTTTAAGGGTTTCTTGGGTGGGTTTTATTTTTAGATTAGGGACTTTGGGCAACGAAAAAGAGCTAAATGCTTTTTTAAGGGCAATGCCCATCCAAATGCCCTTTTCAGGGCAATGGGGAGCTTAGGTTTTTTTAGATAGGATTTTATTTGGGGGGTTTGGTTGTGTAGGTGGTGGATTTTACTGTTGGGGGGTTGTTTGTATTTTTTTTTACAGGTAAAAGAGCTGATCTCTATGGGGCAATGCCCCGCAAAAGGCCCTTTTAAGGGCTATTGGCAGTTTAGTTTAGGCTAGGTTTTTTTTTTATTTTGGGGGGGCTTTTTTATTTTGATAGGGCTATTAGATTAGGTGTAATTAGTTTAAATATTTGATCATTTCTTTTGTGTAATTTAGAGTTTATTTTTTATTTTATTTAGTTAATTGTATTTAATTAATGTAATTTATTTAATTTTAGTGTAATGTTAGGTGTTAGAGTGAGGCAGAATAGGTTTTATTTTACAGGTAACTTTGTATTTATTTTAACTAGGTAGTTAGTAAATAGTTAATAACTATTTACTAACTAGTCTACCTAGTTAAAATAAATACAAACTAGAAACCAGAATATGAAAATAAATACAAACTTACCTGTAAAATAAAAATAAAACCTAAGCTAGTTACAATGTAACTATTAGTTATATTGTAGCTAGCTTAGGGTTTATTTTACAGGTAAGTATTTAGTCTAAAATAGGTATTATTTAGGTAACAATAGTCATTTTTATTTAGATTTATTTTAATTATATTAAAGTTAGGGGTGTAAAGGTTAGACTTAGGGTTAGGTGTTAATATATTTATTTAGTGTTAGTGTTATGGGAAGCCAGAGTTTTAGGGGTTAATAACTTTAGTATAGTGGCGGCGACGTTGGGAGCGGCAGATTAGGGGTTAATAAGTGTAGGTAGGTGTTTGTGATGTCGGGGGCGGCAGATTAGGGGTTAATAAGTGTAATGTAGGTGTCAGCGATGTCGGGGGCGGCAATTTGCAAATTAGGGGTGTTTAGACTCAGGGTTTATGTTAGGTTTAAACATAAATTTTCTTTCCCCATAGGAATCAATGGGGCTGCGTTACGGAGCTTTGCGCTCCTTTATTGCAGGTGTTAGGCTTTTTTTTTTAGCCGGCTCTCCCCATCGATGTCTATGGGGAAATCGTGCACAAGCACGTAAAACCAGCTCAAAGCAGCGCTGGTTTTTGTGTGCGGTATAGAGCTCAGCGCTGCCATATTGCCTGCAAACGCAGGTTTTTGCAAAATCTGTAATAGCAGCGCTATTAAAGGTGAGCGGTGGAAAAAACTCGCAAGTTATTACCGAGCCACTCATAACGCAAAACTCGTAATCTGGCCGTGTATTTGTTAACCGTTATGTATTTCAAACGATACCGTTCAATTTAGGAGTTTAACCGCTTGCGCCATTTGGATGTAGGTACTAAGTCACATAGTATTTTACCCAGAGTACTGTGTTGACCTAGTACCTACATCCAACACTATCGTGCAGGTTGAGGTCCTGCTATCAGCTTTGACAGTGGAAGTCGCAACTGAAGGACAGAAGGCATCTGAAACCAGATCGCTGATACAGACAGTGGCAGAGTAAGGAAAGCACACTGTTGTCAAAGAGATGAAAAACTATATAAAAAAAGTAATTATTAGAAATATAACTTTTTTAATGAGAGTCTGTTGAAGGCTGTAGTCTGTATTGCATTATGGATCCATAGGGGAGCTGAGATCATCATCAGATGTAGATACTGCAGAATACAAGTCCCTGGTGGATGCTTGAGCTGAAGTTATTGCTGCAATGCATGTGGCAAGCAGGAGGAAAGCAGAGAGCACAAGAAGGGATGTTTTATTAAAAATGTGTTGCTGTGGGATATTGTACAGACTGGGCTGTAACCCTTTGTGCACCTGTATTGATTTGCTTGCATATAAGTTTAGTAAAGAGTATGTGAAAGCAAAACAGGTGAGCTGCTGTAATGAGCAAGCAGTCCTAGGGACTGATCATTTATCTAAGAACTCTCGTCAGCACTGTGAGGTCCCTCAAAAAATGTTATAAAGCCAAATTTTACTTTGAGAGCTATTTATCCAGCTGTGCAGGGTTCTGGATGTGAAGGAGATACTGATAAATTACAATATAATCCTAAAAAAAGCCCCCAGAGTTTCTGTGCAATTTCTCTCCCTGCCAGCGAGTTTTTATTTTTTTATCCCTTTTTTTATGTCCCTAATCTTGATGATCTCCTCTGAAGCTGTACAGAGGTATAGAGTATGCTGGTGTGACATAAACAACCTGCACAACTGTAGAATACCAGAACAGGAGAGTTGTAGAAATAGATGGAAACATTACAGCATGCCCTCTAGTGGCCAAAATATGGAAATGAGAGCTTGAATTGGATCTAGACTAGAGGAGAAAAAGTGACTATGGAAGAGTTCAGCATTCTAGATAGTACTGACTGTTGTTATTCATTATTTATCTCTGCTTCCAACAGCATGCAGAAGATATATTGGAAACTCCTGCACAGTACTTGCTGTTAGGGGAAATAGGGCTGGATACAACGTGCCAGTTGTGCAATGCTCATCCCAGGTACTTAACCTACACGGAATGCACTATTAGAGTGTTTGGAAAGAGGACACCCACTAGATAAGGGGAACACACCCATGGGAAAGGTATGTAGCAAGACTCTGTACCAGACTAGACCCTGTTCATAAAAGTAGAAAAAGGGGGTGCTTAGCAACATCCAGATAACGCACGCTTGGACCCTCATAACAGAAAAGGGTCAGATGTATATTTGAATAAAGACAAGACAGGGCCTTGTAGAAAACAGAGAGGGGTCGGAGAGGTGAGTTTGAGGATAAAATAATCAATCTGGTAGTCCGAGAAAGAGAAGGTGAGCAGGATGCAGCCTTTTCCAATATACAATTAACAAACAGGTTAGTGAACAGGTATAGGTAGTTCCTGTGAAATAGTTTGTAAAACATTCCATCTTTGCCTAATTATTCCAAGTGCCAGTGGTATTCTGTACAGCTACAGTATAAAGTTCACCAGTTAAACCCTGTTTTTCAGGTGCTTTTAACTTTCAATTTGTTAACAAATTCGTTTGAAATTTGCCTGGAGGGTAAAGAGTACCTGCAGCAGTTTCCTATAAACCAACTGTAAGAAAGCATCACCTGCTTTATGTGCTGTCATACTGAACCTACAGAACAATCCCTTTGACATATAACCCCTGTTGGATTACAAACCCTCACAGTATCTTAAATAAATAAGAAGTTGATTGCAACATTTTATTACTGCCCAGCCCATGTTTTCCCCATAATAACTTTAACAGACATAAAAGGGATGTGAGATATAGGTTTGTGCATCACTTGCAGTGTCTTGAACGTACATTTGTATACATAAAAAGATTATTTGTGCTGCCACTGTCATTGTTCACTTTGTTATGTTTATAGTAAGGGCAAAGGTATTACACCAAAAACAAGCAAAATAAATCACTCATGTATATTGCAATGTTGTTTCATTTTCATTCATTTATGGAAAACTACATTTTCAGTTTATTGTCCCTATAAAAAGAACATTAGATGCTAGATGTATCATATTCAAAGGAAATATTAGCCAAGGAGAATTATGCAGATTTGTTTTAAATAGTTTCAAACGGTTTGAGCAATGGCACTACAATTGGACAAACTCCCCAATATATACACAATGGTTGATTGTAATTAGTAACAACTTAGTGTTCCAGTGATATTAGAGGGAGGGGGTGCTCTGCACGAAAAATACATCTAAGCCAAATGTGGAAGTAAGAAAGAAACTTCCACGAAAGAATGCGGTATCAGTACTCACTGTCCTGACCAACAGGCGGAGTTTAAATTACCAATGTTAAAACATAACCTTTATTAAATAATATTTTTTACTATTATTTAATACATTGGTAATTTAAACTCCACCTGTTGGTCAGGACAGCGAGTGCTGATACCGCATTCTTTCGTGGAAGTTTCTTTCTTACTTCCACATTTGGCTTAATTGTTTTAAATAGTTGTTGAAATATTAAAGAAATTAGTGTAAAATGTTTAGTCTCAGTAAAGTAATGAGTGGCACCATGTTGCAAGCTAGGTTTCCCTATGTTTAAGTGTACTAATCACATCTGCTGCTAGAGTAACAATATCAGTGCCTAACAGTGTACTGCCCCCCCTTTTAATATGTATCCACTTTACTTGCTTGAGTGTATTACATTGTTTAAAAATAGCCCAATTACCTTTATTACATTATTTAAAATGGCTGCTTTTGTCTGTTGAAACTGTCACCTATACTGAAAATTTCAGGAGAACAGTAGTGGCTACAGAAAAACTATGTAAACAACATGGTTGAAGAAATCACAATCCTGTGGGGGGAGGGGTACACAAAATATCCAAACAAATGTAGCATGAAATTTAGAGAAAACGACTGAATAATGACACTCATCAGTATTCATTTGTTTCCTTTAAATAGTTAAAATATTTACCTTTAGCGCACTAGAGAGCAGAGCTAACCCCAAACCTTCTTCACCCAGCCCCAGGGCACACTAATAGGAAGATTAGAGTGGCAGTCCCAGGGCCCACAGTAAAGGACCTAAGAGAGCCGTCATGCTAAGCCTCTGATTGGCACGGCCGGGGCTCTGTGAAGAGGATGGGATTAGCATAGTTCTCCAGTGCCCTGAAGGTAAGTATTTTAACTATTTAAAGGAAATTAATGAATACTGACAAATTCGTCATTCACTCGTTTTCTTTATATTTCGTGCTGCATTCGTTTGGATATGCGTTTCATAAAAACTAGACAAATACCCGTGTTTTGTTAACGAATGTGCATTTGTATCAAAAACAAATAAAAATGTATAAGATTTTCCTTTTGTGTAACTATTTCTGTTAAAATACAAATGTTTTAGATCAGGAACAATTCTCATGAGTAGTTTACTTTTCTGTAACATACATTAAATCCTAAGTGCATTATTTCTTCTGTTTGTTTAGCCATTAGTCTTTCTATAATTTATCCTAATAAACTAGACACCACTGCATTTTGGGGTCAATTGAGGGATATTTAAAAAAAATTAACCAGCGGTCTGACCTCTGGTTAATGTTTTGAGCTACCGCAAGCTTGCAAAGAGTTTGCCCGTTTGCAGGCGTGCAATAAATTAGCGCTCCACTTGTAATCTAACCCTTAGTGTTTAATCTCATTGTAAGGCAAAATGGATTTAAAAGGGACAGTAATTACAAGGCATTTACGTTGTGTTGCTATAGCATAACATATCAGCCAAGTCCTAATGTTTAAAAAAAAAAAAACACAAACATCCTTTTTACTGCAATTTTTTTTCAGCCAAACTCCATCTACTATTTGCCTTTTTTGGAGGAGCCAATCTGGGCTTTAGTTTTCAGACAAGATGACTAACTACTGTCAGAAAGTTAGCATATAGTGAATTGATTTGCTGTTGTTATCTGATAAAGGGACATATATTAGGGACATATATGTAGCAGAGTTAGCCTTTAGGAAATATACGCCTTTTTGTAATATAACTTCCATTAGCAAAAATGCTTCTAGTAAAACGTAGTACTGTTTTTCAGCAGCATATGTACGTATGCTGAGAAGGCCAGTGCTTCAGTATCTAAACACTATGTCTACTCAAAGAGGCCTATCTATCAAGCTCCGAATGGAGCTTGAAGGGCCGTGTTTCTGGCGAGTCTTCAGACTCGCCAGAAACAGCAGTTATGAAGCAGCGGTCTAAAGACCGCTGCTCCATAACCTTGTCCGCCTGCTCTGATGAGGCGGACAGGAATCGCCGGAATTCAACCCGAACGAGTACGATCGGCTTGATTGACACCTCCCTGCTGGCGGCGGCGTTGCACCAGCAGTTCTTGTGAGCTCCGCATTCAGCGAGGTCTTGCGGACCTGATCCGCACTGTTGGATCAGGTCCGCAAGACCTTTAATAAATTGGCCTTAAAGAGTCAGTAGTGGCCTGTATGACACAAATTAAGTCTTCACAGATGCAATAGACACCACTGCTAGGTTTCAGAGCAGGCATGTGTTTGAATACTAGTGCACAGCCCTCAGAGCATATGTGCATATGCCACTAAAAAGCATTAATAACTTTTACTAGAATTATTTTTGCTAATGGCAGTATAATGCAAGCATGTTTCTATTTAAATGGCCCCAAATTTGACTTTTCTATCCATTTAAGCACTATTTTTGTAGGTTTATAATATAACTAGATTTGTTTCTGGTAGACTTGCGGTTTGTCTTCCACTTCAGATCACTTATTCCTCGTATTAACTGTGTAACATCTGTTAGTTTTTTTAGCTTGCATGAGTAATAGGAAGCTGTCATTATTCACGTTAGCTTACCATGTCAACTCTTTGTGGTCCTAATCACTTTCTGAATCTGTGCATTAGAAAGAAAGAAAACACATAGCTGTTGTACACTCCTGAGAACGTAAGTTCTTTTCAGAATCCTATAATAAAGATAGCAAATGGAATATCAGCTGGTAAAAGAATGTAGGACCTCTCTACATTTTAGTGATAAGGATTCCGAAAATAACATAGGAAATATGAGCGGTTTCTCTTGCAGCACAGAAAGCTCTCAACCTTGTGAATATATTTGGCAGTGTCAATTCTAAATTAAAGGTACAGTAAAGTCAAAATTAAAATTGCATGTTCTATCTGAATCATTAAAGGTTTAACAAAATAATTTATTTCTATTTTATAAGTTGCTTTGTTATCTAGGTATACCTACTGTAGATAGGCTCAGGAACAGCAATGCATTAATGTAAGCTAGCTGCTGATTGATGGCTGCACATATATGCCTTGTCATTGGCTCACACAATGTGTTCAGCTAGCTCCCAGTAGTGCATTATCACATCTTTAACAAAGGAGATCAAGAAAATGAAGAAAACTTGTTAAGTAGTTAATTAGAAAGTTGTCTAAAATGAGTATGAGTCCGGAAAAGGCATAGGATCCTATGACTAAGTGCCTACAGGCACGAAACGCGTAAGGATTATCTTGTTTCTTGTCCACCATACACTGGAGTTTGTTAATTTTTAATCGTTTCAAATAAAGCCTTGGATATTATGAAAATTTTCCCTTGAGTGCTGCCTTTTCCATACTCTTAGACTTTGCTTTGCGGTTTGCTCGGCCGCTAGTGTGCACCGCCTCACAGAGTTTAGTACCTCCCCAAACTTTCTCCAGCTTCTGACAGAGAGGAGAGGCATCATCGGACCTCGGAGCAGTGTATTGGGATAGTTTGTCTAAAATGGCATACTCTATCTATATCATGAAAGAAAATTTCATGTCCCTTTAAAGGAATAGTCTAGTCAAAATTAAACGTTCATGATTTAGATAGAGCAGGCAATTTTAATCATCTTTCTAATTTACTCCTATTATCATTTTATTGTTCTCTTGGTATCTTTAATTTGAAAAAGCAGGAATGTAAGCATAGGAGCCAGCCCATTTTTGGTTCAGCACCTGGGTAGTGCTTTCTGATTGGTGTCTAAATATAGCCACCAATCAGCAAGCGCTATCCATGTGCTGAACCAAAAATGGGCCGGCTCCTAAGCTTACATTCAAATCAAGATACCAAAAGAACGAAAAAAAATTATTAATAGGAGTATGTTAGAAAATTGCTTAAAATTGCCTGCTCTATCTGAATCATGAGAATTTAATTTTGACTAGACTATTCCTTTAAGTATATTGGCATGTGATATACTGGCTCCCGGTTTCCAAATTCAAACATTATGGCAGAAAACTATATGGGCTTGCTATTTCTCATAGCCCAGGCAGACACATTGGGCTAGTTTCCATTGAGTTGGTAAAGATTGGAAACTGGCGGTAACATAACAATTCTCCATAGACTTTAATGGAGATAAATGTTTTTACTACCAGTTTCCAAACCACCTCAATGGAAACTAGGCCCTCTCATAGCCCAGGCAGACACATTGGGCTAGTTTCCATTGAGTTGGTAAAGATTGGAAACTGGCGGTAACATAACAATTCTCCGTAGACTTTAATGGAGATAAATGTTTTTACTACCAGTTTCCAAACCACCTCAATGGAAACTAGGCCCTTTGTCTGGAATTGGGTAAATGGTAAAGGCACTGCTTATATTTTCATAGAACATCTTTACAGATTGTGTAAGACTTATTTTGTCTGTGAAGGTACTAGAGAGTTTTTAAAATAACTTTTTCCATATTTGCATCTAAAATGTTTGTTTTAAAATGTTTTAGCAGGTTTCTGAAATACAGATTTTCTAGTACTGATAACTACTTTTTTGTATTTAGCTTTATGAAGGGGTCTGTGTCCACCAACCACTTGTGGGTGTCATCCTTCTTAAGATGGCAATAATCTATTTGCATTTCCTATTAGCTTCAATATCAATTTAAACTGCTTCTTGAAACCCAAATAACTGTTAATTAAAGTGGATATGAAATGATTTAGATAGAACATGCAATTTTAAGCTACATTTAACCACCAATCAGCAAGCGCTACCCAGGGTTCCTGTTTTTTCCAAATAAAGATAACAAGAGAACTAGGAAAATTTGATAATAGGAGTAAATGAGAAAGTTGCTTAAAATTGCATGCTCTACCTGATTCATGAGCGAAAAAACGTGGGTTTCATATCCCTTTAACTTAAAAATATTCTTAACATGTTTAAAAGGGACATGAAACCCAATTAGTTTCTTTCATGATTAAGATACAGCATATGATTTTAAACAGTGTTCCAATTTATTTATTTTATCTAATTTGCTTTGTTCTCTTGGTATCCTTTGTTAAAAGGAACAATTACTTGGAGCTAGCTGAACACATCTGGTGAGCCAATGAAGAGAGGCATTTGTGTGTAGCCACCAATCAGCAGCTAGCCTCCAGAAGCGCACCGCTGCTCCTGAGCCTACCTAGGTATGTTTTTCAATTAAGGATACCAAGAGAATGAAGCAAAATGGATAATAGAAGTAAATTAGAAAGTTGTTCTCTGACTCATGCATGAAAACAGTTGCTTATTCATATATACAGGTAAGAAAGCATTATGTATTTTATTGTATTCCTTCTCCCACAAATTCTAAAGCATAATAAGAATAATAAGAATAATAATAATAATAATAATAATAATAATAAAAGGGCATTTTTATGCAATTTAGGGTTTTATATGATGTTCTAGGCTTCGTACCAATTAAGTCACAAGACAAAGCAGCAACATTTTATTTTCTTAGCACAAAAGTATAATCTAATCTGTGTGTCTTGTTCAGTAGCAATAACAACTCAGGAATGTTGTAAAGGTCACCTAACGTCTCTGACTTCAGTGCCACATTATAGTAATAAATATTGCACAAGCCTCACTTCACACATACAACTAGCGCAGACAAATGTCTGTGATGCTCACTAATAAGATGTGAAGCATTTTACAAATATTAATAAAGAGCTGAGTTGCAACTGGCACAGATTATTATTTTCTATTAAATCCACTTAAAGGACCATAGTAGTTGAAAAATGACGTTTTAATTTGTTAGAGTGTGTAGCTTTAAGACTAGTGACCCTGCATAGGGGTTAAACCCACAGTAGAAGTACTGATTTGGACCCACAGAGCAGAAGCATGCAATTATTTTACTTTAGGGCTATTTAATGAGTTAGCAACTAAAGTAGTTAGGACAAGATCTTCACAACAAAACAGGATAAAGATATTTGTCAATGGGACACTATAGAGCAACAATGGCATACTTTACTTTTTTAGAGCATGTCATTTAAGCAAATGTGTTAAACACATAGTTAAATCACCACTTGAAAGTCTCGAAGAACATATCGTCCTGAAGGGATACAGCCACTGACCCAATCAGCAGCAGTTGTCACGCAGCTAGATCTTGCTCCACTAAACAATATCCGAGACCACAACCTCATAGGAAAGAGAACAAACTGCCCTTTGAAATAAGGCAATGCATTTCCCCCATAGATGCAAGTGGTCAAAACTTGTTTTGGTTTAGAAACCAAACTGGAGTGTTGGTTGTGAGGGAAAATGACTCTAATGGTGCTCCTATCATTGTTTGGCATAGAAATACAAGTGGTAATTAATTTGAAACGGGAGACACCCCATATTTCAAATAAGGGTCCTACTGTCTGTTAAGAATGCAAGTGGCCACCATGAGAAATAGAGCCAGGTCATTGGTGGAAAATGGTAAACAATGGGGACCACACATTATAAAGAGGGGGGTCCCACCTGTAAAATAAGAGATTACATGATCTTAAACATAGCTGTAATAGGTGACTCATTTTGTCTTCGATATCAGGATAGTGTCTTTCTCCCCCCTGGGCAATGAGCACTTGGGAGGCCAGTGCCATAGATTGCTTGTGCACTTTGACCTCTGATTTGCAGTAGCACCTGCAGCATTTTTTTCTTTTTAAATAAAAGCAGAGAAAGCGAAGGCCAGCTTAAAGGGACATAAAGAAAAAATTTTATTCAGATACAGTATGTGATTGGAAGTAGCACCTGCAGCATTTTTTTTTTCTTTTTAAATAAAAGCAGAGAAAGAGAAGGCCAGCTTAAAGGGACATAAAGACACAATTTTTTATTCAGATACAGTATGTGATGTTAAACAACTTTCCAATTTACAATCTAATTTGTTTTGTTCTTTTGGTATTCTTTGTTAAAAAGAATACCTAGGTAGGCTTAGAAGCCGCTGATTGGTGGCTGCACATGTTATTGGCTCACCTTATGAGTTCAGCTAGCTCCCACTAGTGCATTGCAGCTGCTGCTTCAACAAGGGATACAAAGAGAATGAAGCAGATTAGATAATAGAAGTATATTGCAAAGTTGTTTAAAATTGTATTCTCTATCCGAATCATGAAAGAAAATTTTTGGGTTTCATTTCCTCTTAAGCCTACAGAAATAGGGTGAGGCTCACTTAGAACATACATAATATAAACATGCATACATATTTTAAATTAGTCCTTATTAAAAGTATCATTAAAGGGACACTGAACCCAAATTTTTTCTTTTGTGATTCAGATAGAACATGCAATTTTAAGCAACTTTCTAATTTAAAGGGACATAATACTCATATGCTAAATCCCTTGAAACTGATGCAGTATAACTGTAAAAAGCTGACAGGAAAATATCACCTGAGCATCTCTATGTAAAAAAGGAAGATATTTTACCTCACAATCTCCTCAGCTCAGCAGAGTAAGTTCTGTGTAAACAGTTATACTTCACCTGCTCCCAGCTGCAGGTAAAAATAAAAAAAAAATGAAGAAATGAACAGCAGCCAATCAGCATCAGCAGTGCTGAGGTCATGAACTCTTACTGTGATCTCATGAGATTTGACTTAACTCTCATGAGATTTCATAGTAAGCTTCCTTTACCTGATTGGTGAAATAATATGAGAGTTCACGAGGCTCATCCCCTAAGCTGTCCCAGGACAGACACACTAAAATGCTGCTTAGAAATCCTTTACAATGGGAGGTGGCTACTGAGGAACTTTTGAGGTAAAATATCTTTCTTTTTTACATAGAGATGTTCACGTGATATTTTCTAGTCAGCTTTTTACAGCTATGCTGCATCACTTTCAAGTGTTTAAACATTTGGGTATTATGGCCCTTTAAGCTTTTTTATTATTTCAGAGCTCTGGACAGCACTTTTTTATTGGTGGATTAATTTATCCACCAATCAGCAAGAACAACCCAGGATGTTCACCAAAAATGGGCCGGCATTTAAACTCACATTCTTGCATTTGAAATAAAGATACCGAGAGAATAAAGAAAATTTGATAATAGGAGTAAAATTAGAAAGTTGCTTAAAATTTCATGCTCTGCTAGTATTTTCTCTGGTTCCGGTGGAGGAGGAGCAAGCATGTGCTGCTGAGCTGCCTGCTTCAACCCTACAGCTGCTGGCGGTTTCCTTCGCGCCACATCCCAAGCCAGGGGATAGCTATTGGGATAGCCTAAGACATCGCACCTGAACCTAAACAAGCGACAAACTACACCTCGCTGTTATAGCATGATTATCAGCCCCCTTCTATGTCTGAAATAAAAGGAACAGAGACTAACCCAGGAGACACCTCTCTATCTTTAAAGACCCCTCTGCTCCCCTTTTCGGCACAAACAGACCTATACCCCTAAGATCCATGGAACACGGCAACCATTGAGAATTTACCTGGGGTGGTCTGTACTCTACTCTCCACTGCTGACGAGGACTCACAGCAAGTTACTCAGAGCCACACTCGCCCACTGTGCATTGTTCTTCTTTTCCTCCTGCTCCCGTGAAGTGAGCGAAGCTGAAGCTGGGTCCTGCCTCGACGGAGGACCAAGAACATCAGGCCTATCACAGGCAAGTCCGCCCACCGCAGCCGCTGATTCCCTTCCTGCTTGTTTTGGCAGCGTGCCCGGAGCTCCGGAACTGCTATCCCTGAGTGGTGTGGGACTCCATCCGCCCTCCCGAGGCGGCCTCCCCCTGAGGCTTACCGCCGGATTTCGGCTGCAGCGCTGACTACTCCATCCCTCTCCCACCGGTGCTGCGTGAGAGGGATTGGAGCTAGTGCTACCCCAGGGCCAAGAACCAAGGAAGGAATCCCTGCTCGAGAAAGGCTCGCCCTGCCACCTTCTCCCCTCTCTCCCACCGGTGCTGCGTGAGGGAGGGAGAGCTCGCCAGGTGGCCCAGGCTGAGATCTGGAACTGCTGGAGGTGAACCTGTTGGGAACAGGTTTACCTAGGAGAGACAGCCACTGCAGATATAAGAAGCCCACCTTCCAGGACAAGATAGATCACGGCGTGCAGTGAGCGAGGAGAGGTGAGTCTACTTTGCCCCCCTAAACCCAGAACTGCACATTTCAGTACATAACGTATAATTTAAAGAGCTGTGTGGGCGAAACAGGAAAAGAAGGGAAGAAAAAAGGAAAAAAAGGGGAGCAGACAGGGGAATGGTTTAACTTTTTCAGCACAAACATTAAGCACTCTCCTTCTTGAAATGATAATGAAAATTGAGTAGCTTTATTTCACTCACAGCTCACTCAAAGGAGACATCCCTTTCAGCTTGTTGTTAATTCTACTAACTTTTGCATGAACTCCTGAGAAAACTAACACATACAAGCATGAGCTACTTGCCTTCTATTAAATGTATTTGCTAAAAATGTTGCTTGCTATGCTTTCTGGCTGAGAGATTAACAGATACCTGCTTCTATTACCAAGACTTTGCTACTAATTAACCTGGACAATTTTGCATATGTTGCTTGCAGAATAATAAGCTAATTGCTGGACATCTCTTTTTGCAATACTCTGCCTCATTGACTATCCAAAATATAGAAGCCTTAAGGACAAGATAATAGTTTATAACTTTTCCTAACTGCCTAGGTTTAAGGTTATGCTTTTCTTTTCTTTCCCTTTTCTTTTTTTAAAACTAGTACTAACCTGAGTAAAACTAAGTTTTTTGTATTTTTCTTGCAAACGAACACTTTGACTAAAGATAGACTACAAGTTCAGAGGTGTATATACAGAAAGCACCCCATATCAAAAGCATATCAAAATTTTGTAACAAATAAGGTGTGCAAAATAGTGTGTTATCAACCTTTACTTGCTGATCTTACTTGGTCTTGCAGATTAGTAAAACTGTTGTCTAACTGCATTACTGTCTAATAGAAACATCAATACTATTTGCCTGAAAAATTATTTGATAAGGTTTGTTGTAATTAATAACGTTTTTTTATTTATGTTTCTTTTTTTTTTTTTTTTTTTTTTTCTTATATAAGATAAAGGTGATTTTATTTTTCATCATTAATAGGCAGGCGCACTGTCCAAACACTAACTTGCCCAAGTTGCACAGTTAGACAGTAGGGAAAATAAGACATAGGTTACCCTTTTTCAAGAACTACATATAACGGTTGGATACAATATATCTCAGTCATCAAGATAAAGAAGGTCTAACATAATAATAACCATAGGAGAATTAAAGTATACCTCGACTTGCTCTGATTAAATTACTCTCTTCTTAAAGTTAAAAATTGCAGCCTCTCTGACTGGTGTGGGGACTTCTATACACAGGAAGCCACATCCACTACCTCACTAAAATAAGTTTTTTTTTTTTTGTTTTTCCCCCCCCCCCCCCTCACTCCTTCCTACTTCACTCCATCACCCCCTCACCCTTCACTTCCATATCCCTTTCCCAATAAAAGCACTAAGTTTTTATAGCACAATATTAACTGATCACTACTTAGATTACTACCACATCTTATGGACAAATTTTTTCATAGTCACTCCCGGACTCCCCCGCTAGCCATGACAGCAAAAACAAGAGAAAGAAGAAATAAAAATAGCACAGAAACATCTATGGAGGTACAGCCAACCCCCACTAACCCTTTAGTCACCAATGAAACCTTTAATATGCAGGCCCTGGTGACAAATATTGCAGAAGCCTTAAACCCCAAATTTGAAGCCCTTAGGGCAGAGATTAAGCAAGAAATCACACTGTTGTCCCAAGAACTGAGACATTTCACTAGTAGGATTAATGAAGTGGAACAAAGGGTGTCTGATCTTGAGGACCTTACCTTTACACATAGTACTAGTATAGACTCCAATGCAGCGACTCTATCTAAAATGAAAATTAAAATCGAAGATTTAGAAAACAGGGCAAGAAGAAACAACATTCGTATTATTGGGCTACCGGAGGGGAGACAACCTGAGAATTTAAATTTGTTTATTACAAATACGTTGGTACAACTACTTAAAATCCCCCCCAGTAACCCTCAAATAGTGGTAGAAAGGGCTCACAGAATAGGGAAGCTTCAGGTTGATAACAGGGGTAACAACAGACCCAGGCCAGTAATAGCTAAATTGCTTAATTTCAGTGATAAAGTAACTCTTCTCCAATATTTTCGCAAGAATCAGCCTATTATGTTTAAAGATAGTAAGATTCTCCTATTTCAGGACTACTCGGCAGAGACGTCATCTAGGAGAAGAAATCTTGCTCCAATCTGCTCTAAATTTATTCAGCAGGGTTACCAGTCCCTAATTAATTACCCCTCTAAACTTAAGGTTATTGCCAAAGGAGAAGTCCATTTTTTTGAGAATGCACAAGAGGCAGAAAAATTATTAACCCAATTAAACTCTAGTGAGTAAACTGAAGAAATATCAGTGACTCACTGACTTTGTTGTTACCTCATCTTAAGTTAGGGATGGCAGGGAAAATGGTACGAAGTAATAAAGGTGTCTTGCGGGAGGTTCCCCTTTTCTTTTTTTTTTTTTCTTTTTTTTTTGTTTTGTTTTGTTTTGTTTTTTTTTCAATTCCATCTATCTATCAAAATAAATGGTCAACTTTAAAATAGTATCGTGGAATGTAGGGGGTATTACCACTCCTATAAAGAGGAAATCGATCATTACCCAACTAAGAAAAATGAATACAGATATAGCTTTCCTCCAGGAGACACATCTTAACTTAGAAGAAGTATTAAAATTAAAAACATCGTGGGTTAAGGAAGTTTTTGCTGCACCGGGACAGGGGAGGAAGAGAGGGGTAGCCATTTTGGTAGGAAAAAGGATTAATGCAGAGATACTACATGTTGTGACGGACCCAGGGGGGAGTTCAGTGAGTCTAAAAATAAAAATTAATAATCGTGTGTTTACAATGTGTAATGTTTATGCGCCTAATATCCTTGACCCAGAGTTCTGGAATCAAGTGCAGACTGAAATATTCTCTATATTGGAAGGTAACCTTATTCTTGCAGGAGACTTCAACATGGCCCCACAGTGCCCACTTGACAGGCTGAGACTAAACACAAAACAAAAAAAGCATAAAAAAGATAATCTGGAAACTAAAAATTTTTCTAGGCTTATGCAAAACCTGGGCATTAAGGACATCTGGAGGATGCAAAATCCCGATGTTAGAGAATACTCTTGCTTATCCAAAGCTCATAAAACACTATCAAGAATTGATCTTTTCCTGATAGACGATAGACTGTGTACATATGAGGTTAAAGCAAAAATTTCTTCCTATTAGTATCTCTGATCATGGGCCAATTACCCTAGATCTTCAGGATAAGCAGCCCAAGCTTAAGCTAAATCGTTTCTTTTTTCCTTCTCACCTAGCATCAGATACGAAATTTAAGAACTGGTTGAGAGCCAAGTTCACTGACTACGATCTCTGTAACTCAGAGTATAGAGATCGTCCTGCCATATTTTGGGAGGCAGCAAAGGCTGTAATACGAGGTGAAATCATAGCCTATATGGCAATACTGAATAAAAAAATGCAACAAAGAGAAAAGGAACTAACAAATGCAGTAATAAACGCATATAATAGATTCCTTCTTGACCAAAACTCTGCCAACTGGGCTAAGTATAATAAAGCAAAAAGTAACAAAGACGATTTCTTGTTATACAGAGAAACTCAGAAAGAGTTAAAATTACAGTCTAAACTATATAAGTATGGCAACAAGTCTGGGAAACTCCTAGCTAAATTGGTCAAAAGTGAAAAAAAATCCTCAACTATTGAGAAACTGGTGCTAGGAGACAAAGAAGTATTTAAACATGAGGATATAGCGGAAGAAATGGAAAAATATTATCAAGAATTTTATCATTCCAGACCCTCTGACTTAGGTCAAGCAGAGGACTTCTGGAGCAAAATATCAGTACCTAAGATATCCACTGATTTAGCTGGTACCCTCAATGCACAAATCACAGAGGAAGAAATTAAAAAAACAATCTCTGACCTTGCTCTGAATAAAACCCCTGGGCCAGATGGGCTACCTAATGAACTATATAAAATTTTATCTTCTGAAATATCAGCCCATCTTTGTGAGTTCTATAATTCTATCTATATAAATGGAGGAGAGATGTCGAAACTTTTCACATCCTCCTATACAACTTTGATACTCAAGAGTGGAAAAGATCCAACTTTAAGGGAGTCATATAGACCAATTGCTTTACTAAACTCCGATTACAAGATCTTCACATCAATTATAGCCCAGAGGTTACAAAAAATATTAGGCGATATCATCCATAAAGATCAAGCCGGGTTCTTGAACTCTCGAAACTCTGCAGCAAAAATCAGAGAGATTCTGATAACATCAGAATACTTTTTTAACAAAAGGGAAGGGGGGGAAGGGACCCCACCAGACCTGGCGGTTATCTCGCTTGATGCTGAAAAGGCTTTCGACTCCGTTCATTATAATCATCTTTTTGTCTCTTTAGCAAAGTTCGGATTTACAGGAAGCTTTCTTGACTTTATTAAAAACTTATATAATCAGCCCTACACAAGGTTAACTGTAAATAATTTAATATCCTCTCAAATTGTATTGGATAGAGGAACCCGCCAGGGCTGCCCCCTTTCCCCTCTCCTCTTCAATCTCTGCATTGAACCTCTGGCAATCGCAATTAGGCAACAACTAGAAGGCATTAAAATTGAGAATTACGAAATAAAGTTAGCTTTGTATGCAGATGATATTCTTATATATTTATCAAACAGTAAAATTAATCTTCCTAAGCTACTACAAATTATTGACCAATTTGGCTCGTTTTCAGGCTACAAAGTAAATACTACAAAGTCAGAATTACTCTGGCTCAGGAAAAACAACTCCTCTCCTAGCAATATCCCTTTTCATCTAGTTAAAGACTCATTCAAATATCTGGGTATTAACATTCCTAGTGACCCAAAAGATTTATACAAGCTTAATATTTTACCAATTATATTAACATTTAGAGAAAAGCTCAGAAATTGGGTGGGTTTACCACTCTCTATTTCTGGACGGATAGCACTTTTTAAGATGGTCCTCTTCCCTAAGTTGCTTTACGTGCTACAGAACACAGCGATAATGCTTTTAGAAAGGGATATACGAATAATAAATAGCCTGCTCAGAAGGTTTATCTGGCAAAAAGCCAGGCCTAGAATCTCACTGAATAAATTGTCATCTTCTAAAACCTACGGAGGCTTTGCATTACCAGATATCAGGTTGTATAATTTGGCTTTTCTAGCGCGATTTGTAGCTGACTGGATCTTCTCCAAAGATTATGTCTTGAATAATAAACTTGAAGAAAAAATCTGTTATCCATATATACCCATAGCTCTTTTACACTGCGAACCGAAAGAGTGGCCAGCTAACATTAGAGCACTTAAAATGCTCTCAAACCCCCTGAGGGCCTGGAGGAGAATAGGGAAGCTCATGGACTTAAACTGTCAGATATCTCAATATTTACCTGTAATAGGCAACCCTAAATTTCAGGCAGGCCTTGATTCAGCTGTGTTTAAACACTGGCACACTTTAGGTTTAGACAAACTTATACAACTTGTGGATCAAGAGAGAAAATGTATTAAAACATTTGATGAACTTAAAAATAACTTTAACCTCTCCAACAAAGATTTTTTTCGCATATTTACAGGCAAGGCACTATATCACAGATATCATGAGGGCAGTTAACTGGCGCTGGGACCTAGGAAGTTTGGAGGGCTGGCTCACCCTGGTAAGGAATGGGTTGATGTCAATCACTCCATGTTACCATCTACTGGGGGAAGGCAAAGGGAAGCATCTTCTTGAAAAACTAACCCAGGACTGGAATCTAGTCCTGGTACAGGACCATATTGACAGCCGATTCATAAAAACATCTATCTGTAGGATATCTCAAGCTACAATCTCAGCCACCTGGAGAGAGGATCATCTGAAACTCATTCACAGATATTATTATACCCCTGAGAAAGCATTTAAGTTTAAGAATTTAAATTTTGATAAATGTCCCAAATGCTCTAAGGAGGCTGCAGATTTGAGACACATGATCTGGGACTGCCCACTGATTAGACAGTGTTGGTTTAAAGTTGAATTCTGGGTAAAAACGTCACTTGGAATCTCCCCTCTGGGTCTATCATTGATCCAGATTATATTTTGTTTAAATAACCAAGAAGAACATATCCCCAATGAAAGGTTAATTACCTCAATTATTTTAGCAGTCAGGTATTTAATTTTTAAGAAATGGAAGTCAAGAAATTTACCAACAGTTCCAGAGATTAAAAACTTTCTTAAAAAGCAATGTATCTTAGAGCAGCGAGAAACCAACATTGATAAGGAACTTGATATCCAATCCTTCCTTAAAAAGTGGGCACCATTTATCAAATCACTTACAGCGCCAGAGATTGACCAAATAATATTTCCCTTCCAGAATTCAGAAATGGTACTATTGGGAATATGGTAAAGTGAGGTTTATCCTAATTTCTCTCTCTCTCCCCTTGGTGTGGTGTTAGAGGATCTTCTTTCCTCTTTACAAAATTTTTTTTTTTTTTTTGTTGCTCTCTCGCAAGATTAACCTTGAACATGTTGATATTATCGTGACTTGAGATAGCCTAGGATCTTACCAACAAGATATGAGTCATAATGTATACTCGTATACTCCCTGAGTTAACGATATATGCTTAGAGGAGGAGGGGGAGGGGGGAGAGGGAAAGATTGCTTTTGGACCTGTTCCTGGTCATTGTTTATGTTGTTGTTGATCCCGTTGGGGGGGAGGGGAGGGAAAGGGAATAAAAAAATGGTAAAATATACTCCAACAGAGAAATTATAACTATTAAGGAATGACAGAATGGAATTTAATTCATAATATTTTGCGTTTTGTTTGCTGATGTTTTTTGACTGTTTATTCTTTGTTTTGGAAATCATTGAAAATGTATAAACCTGTTGGAGTTCAATAAAGATGATTTAAAAAAATTTCATGCTCTATCTGAATCACAAAAGAAAAAATTTGGGTTCAGTGTCCCTTTAAATATAGTAGAATTGCATAATAAACAAATACATAGTAAACAGACAATGCAAACGCACTTAAAGGGATAGGAAAGTCAAATTTAAACTTGAATGATTCAAACAGAGCATGCAAGTTTAGGACACTTTTAAAGTGACTTCTAATTTAAAATGTACTGTGTTCTCTGGGGAGCTGCGCTAATTGGAGCATTAGTGCAGCCCTTGAGTCTATGAAGAAGAAGAGGATTAGCGCAACCCCCCTGCGTGCTACAGGTAAATATCAAAGGTGACAGGAGTTGAGAACATTTACATACGTTTTAATGAAATCTAATATAAAATGTTAATGAATATTCAGCATTTGGCTCGTTTTAAACTAACCGAATACCAATAGTGCAGCACACGAATATTCTGAAAAACTATTTTTTCTGAATATTCCTTCCGAATGGTTTGTCCGAAACTAATTATTCAATGCTGCACAGGTCTAGTAAGCCTTAAATTATGACTGGGGAGAGATATGCAGTGCTAGCTGTGCACACCCCTAGTTCATATTGTTTGATATTGAACTGGGCAGATCATTATTTCCTCTGGCTGTTGGGTAAAATATATGTTTAAGTAAATAAATACATCGATTAGCACTGCGGAATCTGTTGGCGCTCTAAAAATAACCGATAATTTAATAATAATAATAATAATAATATATTTATATTTAAAAACCATGACACAAACGTCCAGATTTTTTTTGTACTCTGCCATGATTGTGACTGGCAAACAGATGACATGACTTTGGGTGCCGTTTTCATTTGCTAACCTTGCTGCTTGTCACAATTCTGCCTGTCTGTCCGGCAGTGTGACAGCCAAGCTCCATGCTCTCCTCCTTGTACTACGCTAGCATAAGAAGGCATTAAACATGAAGGGGCTGTAAGGTTAGGGGGTCTGATCAGAGGTTCAATGTGGATATGAAGCTCAGAGGAGAAGAAAAAAAAAGGGGACTAAATTATTATTATTAATACAAAAAAATATTTTGTGTGTCAGGTCACGAAGATTTTTGAAGAGGCAGAAGTAGACTAAGCGAACACGGTTTTGTCCGTTTTTTCCCAAAATCCTAAAATGGAATGCAAATTACAACAAACGTAACCATAATGGGATATGAAACTCCAGTTTTTTCTTTTATGATCAGATGCAGTACACAATTAAAAATGTTTTTTTTTTAATTTATATTATCAAATGTACTTAGCTCTCTAAGTATCATTTGCTGAAAATCATGTAGCTAGCATCAGGTGCACTATATGGCAGCAGTTTTGCAATAATTCTTTTAACAATGTTACCCTTTGAGCAAACACTGCTGCCACCTGGTGCTCTGATTAAGACAGAGCATGCAATTTTAAGCAACTTTCTAGGGCCTAGATTTGGAGTTTGGCGGTAAAAGGGCTGTTAACGCTCCGCGGGCTTTTTTCTGGCCGCACCATAAAATTAACTCTGGTATCGAGAGTTCAAACAAATGCTGCGTTAGGCTCCAAAAAAGGAGCGTAGAGCATTTTTAACGCAAATGCAACTCTCGATACCAGAGTTGCTTACGGACGCGGCCAGCCTCAAAAACGTGCTCGTGCACGATTCTCCCATAGAAAACAATGGGGCTGTTTGAGCTGAAAAAAACCTAACACCTGCAAAAAAGCAGCGTTCAGCTCCTAACGCAGCCCCATTGTTTTCTATGGGGAAACACTTCCTACGTCTGCACCTAACACTCTAACATGAACCCCGAGTCTAAACAACCCTAACCTTACACTTATTAACCCCTAATCTGCCGCCCCCGCTATCGCTGACCCCTGCATATTTTTTTAACCCCTAATCTGCCGCTCCGTAAACCGCCGCAACCTACGTTATCCCTATGTACCCCTAATCTGCTGCCCTAACATCGCAGACCCCTATATTATATTTATTAACCCCTAATCTGCCCCCCTCAATGTCGCCGACACCTGCTTACACTTATTAACCCCTAATCTGCCGAGCGGACCTGAGCGCTACTATAATAAAGTTATGAACCCCTAACCCGCCTCACTAACCCTATCATAAATAGTATTAACCCCTAATCTGCCCTCCCTAACATCGCCGACACCTAACTTCAATTATTAACCCCTAATCTGCCGAGCGGAGCTCACCGCTATTCTAATAAATTGATTAACCCCTAAAGCTAAGTCTAACCCTAACACTAACACCCCCCTAAGTAAATATAATTTTTATCTAACTAAATAAATTAACTCTTATTAAATAAATGATTCCTATTTAAAGCTAAATACTTACCTGTAAAATAAATCCTAATATAGATACAATATAAATTATAATTATATTGTAGCTATTTTAGGATTAATATTTATTTTACAGGCAACTTTGTAATTATTTTAACCAGGTACAATAGCTATTAAATAGTTAAGAACTATTTAATAGTTACCTAGTTAAAATAATAACAAATTTACCTGTAAAATAAATCCTAACCTAAGATATAATTAAACCTAACACTACCCTATCAATAAAATAATTAAATAAACTACCTACAATTACCTACAATTAACCTAACACTACACTATCAATAAATTAATTAAACACAATTCCTACAAATAAATACAATTAAATAAACTAGCTAAAGTACAAAAAATAAAAAAGAACTAAGTTACAGAAAATAAAAAAATATTTACAAACATAAGAAAAATATTACAACAATTTTAAACTAATTACACCTACTCTAAGCCCCCTAATAAAATAACAAAGCCCCCCAAAATAAAAAATTCCCTACCCTATTCTAAATTAAAAAAGTTACAAGCTCTTTTACCTTACCAGCCCTGAACAGGGCCCTTTGCGGGGCATGCCCCAAGAATTTCAGCTCTTTTGCCTGTAAAAGAATAAATACAATACCCCCCCCCAACATTACAACCCACCACCCACATACCCCTAATCTAACCCAAACCCCCCTTAAATAAACCTAACACTAAGCCCCTGAAGATCTTCCTACCTTGTCTTCACCATCCAGGTATCACCGATCCGTCCTGGCTCCAACATCTTCATCCAACCCAAGCGGGGGTTGGCGATCCATAATCCGGTGCTGAAGAGGTCCAGAAGAGGCTCCAAAGTCTTCCTCCTATCCGGCAAGAAGAGGACATCCGGACCGGCAAACATCTTCTCCAAGCGGCATCTTCGATCTTCTTCCATCCGGTGCGGAGCGGGTCCATCTTGAAGCAGGCGACGCGGATCCATCCTCTTCTTCCGTTGTCTCCCGACTAATGACGGTTCCTTTAAGGGACGTCATCCAAGATGGCGTCCCTCGAATTCCGATTGGCTGATAGGATTCTATCAGCCAATCGGAATTAAGGTAGGAATTTTCTGATTGGCTGATGGAATCAGCCAATCAGAATCAAGTTCAATCCGATTGGCTGATCCAATCAGCCAATCAGATTGAGCTCGCATTCTATTGGCTGTTCCGAAGATCTTCAGGGGCTTAGTGTTAGGTTTATTTAAGGGGGGTTTGGGTTAGATTAGGGGTATGTGGGTGGTGGGTTGTAATGTTGGGGGGGGGGGTATTGTATTTATTCTTTTACAGGCAAAAGAGCTGAAATTCTTGGGGCATGCCCCGCAAAGGGCCCTGTTCAGGGCTGGTAAGGTAAAAGAGCTTGTAACTTTTTTAATTTAGAATAGGGTAGGGAATTTTTTATTTTGGGGGGCTTTGTTATTTTATTAGGGGGCTTAGAGTAGGTGTAATTAGTTTAAAATTGTTGTAATATTTTTCTTATCTTTGTAAATATTTTTTTATTTTCTGTAACTTAGTTCTTTTTTATTTTTTGTACTTTAGCTAGTTTATTTAATTGTATTTATTTGTAGGAATTGTGTTTAATTAATTTATTGATAGTGTAGTGTTAGGTTAATTGTAGGTAATTGTAGGTATTTTATTTAATTATTTTATTGATAGGGTAGTGTTAGGTTTAATTATATCTTAGGTTAGGATTTATTTTACAGGTAAATTTGTTATTATTTTAACTAGGTAACTATTAAATAGTTCTTAACTATTTAATAGCTATTGTACCTGGTTAAAATAATTACAAAGTTGCCTGTAAAATAAATATTAATCCTAAAATAGCTACAATATAATTATAATTTATATTGTAGCTATATTAGGATTTATTTTACAGGTAAGTATTTAGCTTTAAATAGGAATCATTTATTTAATAAGAGTTAATTTATTTCGTTAGATAAAAATTATATTTAACTTAGGGGGGTGTTAGTGTTAGGGTTAGACTTAGCTTTAGGGGTTAATCAATTTATTAGAATAGCGGTGAGCTCCGCTCGGCAGATTAGGGGTTAATAATTGAAGTTAGGTGTCGGCGATGTTAGGGAGGGCAGATTAGGGGTTAATACTATTTATGATAGGGTTAGTGAGGCGGGTTAGGGGCTCATAACTTTATTATAGTAGCGCTCAGGTCCGCTCGGCAGATTAGGGGTTAATAAATGTAGGCAGGTGTCGGCGACGTTGAGGGGGGCAGATTAGGGGTTAATAAATATAATATAGGGGTCGGCGATGTTAGGGCAGCAGATTAGGGGTACATAGGGATAACGTAGGTGGCGGCGATTTGCGGTCGGAAGATTAGGGGTTAATTATTTTAAGTAGCTGGCGGCGACGTTGTGGGGGGCAGGTTAGGGGTTAATAAATGTAATACAGGGGTCGGCGGGGTTAGGGGCAGCAGATTAGGGGTACATAAGTATAACGTAGGTGGCGGTCGGCAGATTAGGGGTTAACAAAATTTAATCGAGTGGCGGCGATGTGGGGGGAGCTCGGTTTAGGGGTACATAGGTAGTTTATGGGTGTTAGTGTACTTTAGGGTACAGTAGTTAAGAGCTTTATGAACCGGCGTTAGCCAGAAAGCTCTTAACTCCTGCTATTTTCAGGCGGCTGGAGTTTTGTCGTTAGAGCTCTAACGCTCACTTCAGAAACGACTCTAAATACCGGCGTTAGAAAGATCCCATTGAAAACATAGGCTACGCAAATGGCGTAGGGGGATCTGCGGTATGGAAAAGTCGCGGCTGAAAAGTGAGCGTTAGACCCTTTAATCACTGACTCCAAATACCAGCGGGCGGCCAAAACCAGCGTTAGGAGCCTCTAACGCTGGTTTTGACGGCTACCGCCGAACTCCAAATCTAGGCCTAAGTTTTTCAAATAAAGATACCAAGAGAACTAAGAAAAAATAATAATAGGAGTAAAATTAGAAAGTTGCTTAAAATTGCATGCTCTATCAGAATAATGAGAGTTTAACTTTGACTAAACTATTCCTTTAATAAAAAAAAAAATGAATAAAAAAAATGACAGCATAATTCTTCCTCACCCTGTCTTCACCACTAATGTGCTGTGTTCATAGGTATTAAATTAGTGTTGAAGACAGATGAGGAGGAATAAATATGTTGTCATTCAGGATAGTGATGTAAGTGACCTTATCTTTTATATAAATTGTATTTAAATGGACCAACATCCTTTCTATTTCAATTCTTTAAATAAAAAAAATATTTTGCTGAAAACTCATTTCCTATCATTTAATGTGATTTTTTTTTTCTCCGATTGTGTTTTCAATGGCAAGATACACAGATTCGTATTTTGCTATGCTTGATGAATGCTTTATTGAAATATAAACCTTAAAATGAAGGTCAATTTTCATCAATGAGTGCCCGGTTTTTAAAAATACTTTTAAAAACAGTGGCACTTTCATTGATGAAAATTACTGGCTTCCTCCAATCACAGCCAGGCATCACGAGCTGGACGCTCTGGGGTGCAAGCCATGATTGGAGGAAGCCGGTTTTGTCATTTCTGACGTCAGTACAGAGGAACTGAGGCTGAGATCGGCGATCCGGTTTTGCAGAAGTAAAAGGTATTTCTTCAAATCCAGTGCAATGTAAATTTTCATCAATGAAAGTGCCCCTGTTTTTAAAAATATTTTTAAAAACTGGGCACTCATTGATGAAAATTGACCTTCACTTTAAATGCAAGGGAACGCCTCTGGGCATTGCAAGGCTGTCCACTGTGAGCACTCAGGAGACACCGATACAGTACTCTCTGCAGTTCCTGTAAGTACTGTACCTAAACGCACTTACTTGCAGTCTACTCTTATTTTCTTATAAAATGTGAATTGAGTTATGTTAAGAAGTGTACTAAACATGCATTTTTACAATGTAATACAATGCTTGACTAGATTCCTTGGTTTTGCAAACATAATATGACTGATAGAGATTAAATATCAACACTGGAATATGTTGTAGCTAAATAAAATACGAATAGTTTTTATGTATCTATAAATCTGTGTCCATGTGTGTTTGAGTGAGTAATTCTGTGTATGTTTGTGTATATGTGAGTCTGTCTGTGTTTGAGTGAGTATTTGTCTGTATGTGAGTGTGTTTGAGTGAGTCATTCTGTGTATGTTTGTGTATATGTGAGTCTGTCTGTGTTTGAGTGAGTATTTGTCTGTATGTGAGTGTGTTTGAGTGAGTAATTCTGTGTATGTTTGTGTATATGTGAGTCTGTCTGTGTTTGAGTGAGTAATTCTGTGTATGTTTGTGTATATGTGAGTCTGTCTGTGTTTGAGTGAGTATTTGTCTGTATGTGAGTGTGTTTGAGTGAGTAATTCTGTGTATGTTTGTGTATATGTGAGTCTGTCTGTGTTTGAGTGAGTATTTGTCTGTATGTGAGTGTGTTTGAGTGAGTCATTCTGTGTATGTTTGTGTATATGTGAGTCTGTCTGTATGTGAGTGTGTTTGAGTGAGTAATTCTGTGTATGTTTGTGTATATGTGAGTCTGTCTGTGTTTGCGTGTGTTTGAGTGAGTCATTTTGTGTATGTTTGTGTATATGTGAGTCTGTCTGTGTTTGAGTGAGTCATTCTGTGTATGTTTGTGTATATGTGAGTCTGTCTGTATGTGCGTGTGTTTGAGTGAGTCTGTCTTTGTTTTAGTTATTCAGTCTATGAGGCCCATTTATCATGCTCCGTACGGAGCTTGTGGGCCCATGTTTCTGGCAAGTCTTCAGACTCACCAGAAATAGCAGTTATGAAGACCGCTGCTCCATAACCCTGTCCGTCTGCTCTGCGCAGGCGGACAGGAATCGCCACAATTTAACCCAATCGATTACAATCGGCTTGATTGACACTTCCCTGCTGGCAGCCGATTGGCCGCGAGTCTGCAGGGGGCGGCGTTGCACCAGCAGCTCTTGTGAGCTGGCACACAAGAACTAGCACTGTCTAGCTGTGAAAAAAAGTCAAAATGTACAGAGATAAGAGGCGGCCTTCAAAGGCTTAGAAATTAGCTATGAGCCTACCTAGGTTTAGCTTTCAACTAAGCATACCAAGAGAACAAAGTAAATTGGACAGTTGTTTAAGATTGCATGCCCCATCTGAATCATGAAAGTTTAATTTTGACTAGACTGTCCCTTTAACCCCTTTAAGGACCAACGACGTATAGGGTACGTCCTGCAAAAAACGGTCCTAAACAACCAAGGACGTACCATGTACGTCGTCGGCTATCGAGATCGCTTCCAGCCGCTCTAACAGTATTACAGCGATGCCTCGATGTTGGGACTGTTCCCAACTGCCGGGACCTGGATTGATCACTCCCCCACGAGTGATCACTTCCGGTTTCTCTCCACGTGGAGCCCGGCAGACTAGCAGAGCATCGGAAGCGATCGGACAGACTTCCTATGCTCTGCTTGTGTGCTGAGTGCCTCGGTGGGTCGAGGCACTTAGTTAGTAACCAAAAAAATTTTTTTAATATGTAAAAAAGATGTTTTGATATAAAATAAAAGCCACATATAGCCCCCCTTCCCCATGAGGCTTCAAAGATGGCGATGCCCAGTGCATCATGGGGCCTCTGGGGGTGTCCCTAGCCTGCCTCATCATAGGGGCAGGCTAGGGTCATCCAATCTAAGCTTGCCAAAAAAAAAAAAAATGATAATAAAATATTTCATTTGTCTGATCATGTCAATATTTGTAAATATTGACACTGATCAGTGTGGATCTCCCTCCCTCTACTCACTTGCGAGAGAGAGAAGAAGAAAGAGAGAAAGAGAGAGAAAAAAAAAAAAAAAGAGAGAGATAGAGATAGAGAGATTATCTAATATATTTGATAAAAAAAACATATATGTTTCATATATAACTGTCCTGATTGCCCTGGACAGCCTGGACTCTGCATTGTGGACTGCTTCAAGCGGTATCATACAATGGTCAATTTAAAAAAAAATAATAATAATAATAATAATTGCTGTTATTCTTTTTTTGGTTAGGTTCACTGTTAAGAGTTTTTTTTTTTTTTTTACTTTTACTGTGCCAGATTTTTACATTTCACTACTCAATTTTTTATAAGTTCTAAAATTGGGGCTGCTTTTATTTACAAAAACCCCTGTCAAACCTATGCAGGAGGGCCATAGGTGTACTCAGGATGCCTTGCAGAAAATAATCTGGAGTTTTTTTGCAATAACTTACAACAGTCTATCCTAAATCATAGTCACGGTTGCACACCATGTACAATACCTTGGGGTGTCAACATTTCAAAAATATACACTTTCATGGCAATTAATAAAAATGGGGTATGCAATAGGCCCCAAACTAAAGATAGGCCTATCAGAAGAAATACTCTCACTTTTAACTAAATTTACAAGTCATAAAATTGCAACAGAATCTTCCTAAAATCCTGGCAAACCTATGCATGGGGGGCATAGGTGTACTCAGGAGGTCTTGCAGAAAACAACCTTAAAGGGACACTATACCCAAACTTGAATCTTGAAAAAGGCTGTCCAGCCGAAACATGTTGATACCAGAGCACACCTGCACAGGATTTGAGAAGACAAAGTGAATACCAGCTATACCCAGTTGAAATATTCAAGTTCCCACTGAGCGGCATATATTTAACCGCAAAGATCACATTGATAACTAGAAATCCTTTTTCTACTTATCCTACAAACTTTCTACTTATCCCAACAACCACATTTCAGCACCCACATCGGTCACTGACCAACATCTAAGAAACCTGGGAACAACAGACCGGAAAGGCACGCAAAAATTCCAAATCAGGAGGTTATCCAACAACCATACCATCGTGATCAGTCACTGACCGACAGACAAGCCACAGAATAGAAAAACCGGAGATACTTAAAAAACATCAGCAAACGGTTAGCACTTAACCGCAACGAAGATTCCACCAAGAAACCCTTAAGAGCGCGATCGGTCACTGACCGACAAAGGATAAGGTAACTGAGCGGCCACGACAACTACCGAAACACTTATATAAAAGTGAATTTTCAGATAAGCCCACCTAATAAGAGGAAACCAAAGCGGCATTTATTTAACCGCCAGCAGCTCATATAGAACTGCCACCAGCTTGATCTTGAAACTTAATCAAAACACTGGCATAGCGGCGTTTATTTAACCACAATTATCTCACAAAAGTGATATCAAACAGATACACTTCAAGGTACTAATTTGTATACTTATATTATAGTGTGATAAAAATCGCACCAACATACCTCTACATTTGATATATAGTTGCCTAAGATAAGATCTCAAACTCAATTGCATAGCTGAACTTGAAACAAAGTATCCTATATGAACTATACAGCAACTATTGTTTTATCCACTATAAAATTGTATCTACAAACATTCTGTTAGAAATTACAACTTGTGATAAACCCAAAACTGTATAAATTATAAGATTTCAACGTTATTATTTTAATTTAATTTATTTTTGATATATTATGTACATTTTTATACATAGAGACACCGGTGTCATTTTTTAAACTTTGATGGAATTGTAATAATTTTTGTTTAACTGTACTTTTAGCATCACTACTATTGGGTAAATTTACCATAATCAAATAAAGGATCATATTTATTTCTTAAATAGTTTTGACATCCATTTTTTCCAAAAGAGAATATAAAATTAGGACTCATCAAAACATTAACATATATTGAGCCCACATATTATCACACATATTTACAGTAAGACACATTGGGAATAGCAACTTGTTTTGCGCCACCTACTACAACTAACTATAACACTATACCCAAACATTTTCTTTCATACTAAAGGTAGAGAATATAATTTTAAACAACATTCTAATTTACTTCTATTACCTAATTTGCTTTATTCTTTAGATATACTTTAATGAAGAAATAGCGATGCACACTGTGAACCAATCACAGGAGGCATCTATGTGCAGCTACCAATCAGCAGCTACTAAGCATATCTAGATATGCTTTTCAGCAAAGAATATCAAGAGAATGAAGCAAAATAGATACTAGAAGTAAATTAGAAAGTTGTTTATAATTCTATGCTCTTTCTAAATCATGAAAGAAAAAATTTGGGTTTCATGTCGCTTTAAGTGTTTTTTTGCATTAACTTACAATAGGCTCTCCTAAATCAAAGCCAAAAAGCAATGTGTGTGTAAAAATGAGAAAATACCACCACACATTGTCTCCAATTTTTTTGGCTAAAATAGTTGCATCAACGGCATCAAAACACCCCATATACAATACCTTGGGGTCTCAACTTCTGAAATATATGCACGTTCATGGCGAGCAAATAAATTGGGGTATGTAAAAAAGCCCCCCAAAAGAAGATAGTCAAAAGAAGATATGTTACATTTGAAAAAATCACAAACACATGTCAGAAGTTTGGCATTGCAAACCCCAAACAACCCAACAAACCTATACATGGGTGGTATCACTGTACTCAGGAGATCTTGCTGAACAAATATTGGGGTGTTCTTTGGCAGTAACATATAACAGGAACTAAGAATCCATGCCTAAAGTATAATGTGTGTGAAAAATAACACAAAAAATGAGTTGGAAAACTGCAATGTGCCCCCTAAAAATAAGGCCTTTTAGCCCCCTGAGAATGCAACAAACCTATTCATGGGTGGTCACTGTACTCAGGAGATGTTGTTGAACACATATTGAGGTGGTTTTTTTTTTGCAGTAACAAATAACAGAAACTATGAATTCATGCCTAAAGTACAATGTGTGTGAAAAATAACACAAAAAAAATACTACCCAAAAGTTTGACAAAGACTGGTGTTTGAATTAGTGCATGGAAAGTGTTAAAATACTTGCATTTCAAATACCGTAGGGTGTCTACTTTTCAAAAATATATGGTTTGATGGGGATAAATTACATTGTCTGGCTTCAGAAATGTCCCAAATAGGACATGGGTGCATGATGACAGATGTGAAAATTCCAAGTTGGAAAACTGGAATGTGCCCCCTAAAATTAAGGCCCTTTAGCCCCCTGAGAACCCAACACACCTATACATGGGTGGTATCACTGTACTCAGGAGATGTTGCTGAACACATATTGGGGTGTTATTTGGCAGTATCCCTTAACATTCTCATTAAATGTATTCTTAAATTGCTATTTTGTCAAAAAATCACCACTTTTTTTTTTTCTTTCAAGCTTTGGCATAGATTGGTGGTAAAATGGTTGCATGAAGAGTCAAAATACCCCAAGTTTAATACCTTAGGTTGTCTTCTTTTAAAAAATATATACATGTGAAGGCTTATTCAGGGATTCCTGACAGATATTGGTGTTACAATGTAACTATCGCTAATTCTGCAAAAAAATGGTTTTGAAATAGCAAAGTGCTACTTGTACTTATCGCCCTATAACTTGCAACAAAAAGCAAAAAACATGTAAACATTTGGTATTTATAAACTCAGGACAAAACGTAGAAACTATTTAGAATGGGTGTTTTATGATAGTTGTAGAAGTGTAACAGATTTTGGGGGTCAAATTTAGAAAAATTTAGTTTTTTTCCATTTTATCATCATGTTTTATAAAAAAATATATAGTAAATTATAAGATATGATGAAAATAATGGTATCTTTAGAAAGTCCATTTAATGGCGTGAAAAACTGTATAAAATATGTGTGGGTACAGTAAATGAGTAAGAGGAAAATTACAGCTAAACATAAACACCGCAGAAATGTAAAAATAGCCTTGGTCCCAAACGGTCAACAAACGGAAAAGTGGTCTGGTCACTAAGGGGTTAACTACAGTTTTGAAACAGATATAACTTTTTTTTGAAGCATTTTTGCTAATACATGTATATTACACAAATACTGAAATACACCCGTGTGGATTCCATTTGTGGCTGGAATATCCCTTTAAATTTCAGATTTAAGGATGGCTGAATGTTACCAAATTTATTTCCATTAGGGAATTAATCAATTGTTTTTTTTGTTTGTCTAAAACATCTCTGTTTTTACATTCTAATTGTGACAGTCTGAGCAAGAAAGGTATAGGTTAAACATCAGCCAGAGTAGTCAGTGTCAGCATTAACAGAGAGGGGGGAGTCCATGAGACTGAGTCAACACAAAAAAAATATGAGAGCAGTCACAGTATCAATAGGCAGTAGGATAAATGTGACCTTGGTCAAAGGGCTCAAACAGTATTTTATAGGGTTTTTGACAGTTGAGATTACCCATATGTGCTTTACAAACAAGCACTTTACCACCTGTTTTAACATAATAATTTTATTTTATTGTGCATGTAAATGTTCTAGACCAATTTAATGGGCACACCACCCGGATGATTTTACTGACCACCCAGCTAATTTTTTTTAGCCAATATTAAAAAGGTATATGAAACCCAGAAATGTTCTTTTGCGATTCAGACAGAGCATACAGTTTTAAAAAAGGTTTCCAATTTACTTATATTATCAAATTTGCTTTGTTCCCATGGTACATGGTATTGTTTAAGAGAGACATAAGTAGGTGTCATGGCAGGAAATAATGCTGCTATCTAGTGCTCTTGCAGATGGATAAAGTTCTTGCAAAACGTCTATGCTATATAGTAGTTCAGACAAATGCACGCTCCTGAAGTTACGTCCTTGCTGTTCAACAAAAGATACAAATATAACAAAGACAATTTGTAAATAGAAGTGAATTAGGAAGTTGTTTAAAATCGAATTCTCTATCTGAATCGTGAAAGAAGAATTTTGGGTTTCATGTCCTTTTAAGCTAAAATGAGCCAATATTAAAATTGCCAATGTATGTTGAATAAAGGATCATTAAATCAATTGATGTTAAGCTATCCAAAGCATGACTTAATTGCACAACTTAAGTAACATTTATAAATAACAGAAAATGTTATAATATTGCAAAATATAAATGTTAATGCATAATAATCTTGCACATTTCCTTTCAAATAAATTATCTCTGTACTGTGCATAAATGATCATCTCTGAGTCTCTGTACTGCACAATAGTTGCATAAGATCTCTCTTTAAACAATGGGTGGCCAAATGGAGGCCCAGGGAACCAAATGTGGCCCTCCGAGGCTTTACTTGTGATTTACAATTTCTTTGGGAGAGGAACTATCCTGTTTTTATATTTTATACTGCAAATCACATGCATTTTTGTATTAATTTAATTCACCACATACACATGGCACTTAATTTTTTATTTGCTATGGGCTCAATGTAAATGTACAGGGCGGCCCTTTTGAGGACTTACTTAAATACTCACCCCACCACAAATAACTGAGACACCAACCTACCAATTGCTATGCGTGGGGGGCGATGCGAGTCCAAACCAACTTTTTGCTCAGCTCTGAGAAGTGATGATAGGACAGTGTCCAACCGGCTGTGCAGGCTTTTCTCGTCCACTTGCCTGTACCAATAGGCAACTAGCAGGGCAAGTAAGGACAGGACTGGGATACACAGAAGCTTGGGTGTAGCCATCAGAAAGACTGATACTAGGACTTATCACAACATAAAACATTCACTGTGTAAAATAAAAATACAAAAATATCAGTATAACAACTATATAGGAACACAGTATTAATTATAAGTGATTGTTATGCCACTTCATTTTCTATAGCATTTTTTTTTTTAATTACAATATACAGTAATTTTTTACCATAAATTATGTCACAAGTTTACCAACTGGAATATAATCTACCATTAGCCTACTGCACTAGAGCTTGCAGGAACATTTTAAGAAATGCAGGGTAATAAAGCCTAGTAGTATTTTCAATAATGCATGGAAATATATAATTATATAGAAAAACAAGTAGAGGCACAACCTAACTGGTTTTATAACACAATGTTAATTACCCTGTGTACCATATAGCAGTAATGATCTTCTTTATCTAAGACCCTGTCACTCCCAGCATGATTGGCATAAACACTAGTAAGTATTTATTGCTGCTTACCTCTCACATTCACACAACCCAACATCTACAGATTACACAGCTGCAGCTCTCCCAGCCCTGGCCTCTTCCTTTACTGGAGGAGGAGCAACAAACACACACACGGAAGACTCAGTAACCATGCAGTGCTTTCATCCTATGGAAACAGAATTTTTTTTACTAAGCATTGTAACCCCCGCCCATTTTGAGATGGATGGAAAAGAAAGCAGAGTAGCTAGTAGCTACCGGTTGGGCACAACTGAACTGAAGAGCATTGGCAGTTTAGAAGTTAATGCCCTACCCTGACCCAGTGCAGCTCTGTCATTACTTATTTGCAAAGGATTTTTTGTTTCAGTTTATGCATTGTCATTATTGACACTGTGCATTTTAAAGGATTTATAGTTCTTGTATTAGTATCATCGAAAGGAGAACAGGATGAATTGCTGCCATTGGGCTATGAAGCAGTCGAAGGGTTAACCTAGCATATAGTTGCAAAGAGCACGAGTTAGGATAGTCCATGTGTGTTTGTGTGACGTAGCACAAAAATGTGTATTTAATATGTGTATAGTACTGTCAGAAAAAAATCTGCACACGTGGCATTCCTTTAAGGGAAATGAAACATGATTGTTTTTTTATTTTCAGATACACGAATGCAGAAGAAAAAACAGCTATATAAAAGGACATATGATACCGCAGGCGTTTGAAACGCTATAACAGTTTAAAGCTCTGATATTATAGGTGCTTTATTTCACTCAGGTATACAGTCACGTTTATTATCGAATAAGCTCAATGCAGACCAGTTGGTTCTGCCGCTAACTAGTCCAATCTTGTGGGTAGCAAGAGGAAGAATTCATATAGAATGTGCAGCTTTACCTTTTGAGCTATAAAACTTACTCAGGAACAAGGTGTTGATTGTGTATTAAAAGGACATTTAGTCCAAAAATAATATGCTCTCTGTTTTGTTGAAACAAATGCACTTGTTCTGTGTGCTTAAAGGGCCATTATAGCAGTAAAATGACAGGCTCTAATCCATTAGAACATGTAACTTTTAACTGTAGTGACACTGTGATGTTATATGATTAGCCACTGCAAAAGGGTTAATTACATAGGGCATGTAATTTTAACATTATACTGTCCCTTTAACCCCTGCAGAAGATGCAGCCAGTTGTAGATATGTCTGCTGCTCATCTACAGGCAACCCTCAGTTGCATGATTATTTTGCATAGATTTCCTTTCTGCTCAAAACTGAAGCATACAATCTATTACATAAAGAGAACAAATATCCATACTCTTGACAGGTAGAAAAAAAGTAACAAATAAAAAACACTGAGGTTAAAATCACTAGTGTGGTTGTATCTTAAAGAACTTCCACGGAGTCAAAACCTTAAAATGTGCTGCTAAAAATGAACAGGTTACAGTAATAGAAATTTTAAGAAAAAGAACTTCCTCAAAAACAGAATTTCCAAAAGGAGAAGTGAGCTAACCACCAAAGTGGGAAACATAACTTTTGTCCAACAGGAATCCAAGTCGAAAGTGAAAAGAACAGCCATGAACAAATTTGATCGAAGAAAAGAGAGACTTTTTTTTTAACTTATGATCAGTGTTCTAAGGTCAGTTTTGTGAGCTGCTGAGCAGTAAAAAAGTTAATTAGAATAATTGGCAAACACTACACAGTGCAGACTGCAAGGTGTGATTAACACTGCTGGGACACTCACAAAAATAGCCTTAGAGAGAACACTGCATTATGAGATACCACTATGAGTATAAAAAATTCATAACAAAGAACATGCCTTATGTGCATATCAATCTGTTGTGAGTTGGTAAAAGCAGTTAAAAACATAAATTGCTGCAGCACCCAAATGTGCTGTTTGAAGCATGCTGGAAATTGCAATGTACCAGCTCACTGAGCCAGAGGGACTGGAACTTCCACAAAATTTCTCAGCGGATCTCAAATGGAAAACGATAGGCTGACTTTCATAAAGATAAAATGTCATAAACTTGAGGTGAAAGTTTTAAAAACAACCATTTTATTAACACCTTCATGCAGTAAGGACATTCCATGCCATCCTAACAGCAATGGGCTTTAACACCAAAGGACGGCATGGAACGTCCTACCTTATAAGGCGTCCTTTTGACGAACACAAGAACAGACTGGGGGCATGCCTAGCAAGCAATGTGCTGAATTTTACTATAAAAAAAATTGAGCGACATACAGAATATGTAATTATATTTAAAATCATGACAACACTTTAACCGTGATTGTGATGCAAAAGGAGAGGTGTGGATAACTCCTCTCATCCACCAATCCGAGCAGCAAAAGGAAAAAAAAGTCCTGTATTGGGCTTTTTCCATCTGACCAATCGGATCAGTGGAAGGGAGGGGCCCTGTATACATAAAAATTTAAATAAGACTAAAGGAATGTCAACGCCGATCACGAGAGAAAATCTTGACCATGACCGCTCTCAATAGCCAATCGAGTGCCAGATTACAGGTAGAGAGCTCATGCTCGAGTGTTAACCGCTAGAAGTAAGCTTTTTGCACGTCGGGTTGCGCTAGTATTACAAGTTGAAAGTAAACTTTTCGCTTGTATGCTAACTCATCGGAGGTAGAAAGAACTTAGAATAACGTATTCCCCCCAAAGAAGTCAATGGAGCAAAAAAAAGTTGTGGTGGAAAACACCCTACTTCCACGCAAACAAGATTGCATGTTCTCAAGTGCACTAATCCAACATCAAAATATGAATATACAGTATATACTGTGTATGTATGTATGTGTGTGTATATATATATATATATATATATATATATATATATATATATATATATATATATATATATATATATATATATATATATATATATATATATAGTAAAGGTGAGATACAGTATAAACAATATTGAACAATCTTTGACCCTTAATGGTCAAATGCAGCAGAGTCAATCACCTCATTTAAGCCAGAAGGAAACAAAGACTGGAAGAATCCTCTTTATAGATGAAGGTTAAAGGAACATGAAGCCCACATTTTTTCTTTCATGATTCAGATAGAGAATACCATTTTAAAAAAGTTTACAATTTACTTCTATTAACAAATGTGCTTTGTTCTTTTGCTATTCTTTTTTGAAGAGAGGTAGCGTGCACATGCCTGGAGCGCTACATGAAAGGAAATAGTGCTGCTATCTAGTGCTCTTGCTAATTTATAACGTTTCAAAACTGCTGCCATAAAGTGCTGCAGACACGTGCACACTACTGAACTTAAAGGGACAGTCTAGACCAAAACAAGCTTTCATGATTCAGATAGGGCATGTCATTTTAAACAATTTTCCAATTTACTTTTATCACCAATTTTGCTTTGTTCTCTTGGTATTCTTAGTTGAAAGCTTAACCTAGGAGGTTCATATGCTAATTTCTTAGACCTTGAAGGCCGCCTCTTAAGAATGCATTTTAACAGATTTTTCACCACTAGAGGGTGTTAGTTCATGTATTTCATATAGATAACATTGTGCTCATGCACAAGAAGTTACCTGGGAGCTATCACTGATTGGCTAAACTGCAAGTCTGTCAAAAGAACTGAAATAAAGGGGTAGTTTGTAGAGGCTTAGATACAAGATAATCACAGAGGTAACATATATATATATAAATATAACTGTGTTGGTTATACAAAACTGGGGAATGGGTCAAAAAGGGATTATCTATCTCTTAAAACAATAACAATTCTGGTGTAGACTGTCCCTTTAAAGGGACATGAAACCCAACATTTTTCTTTCATGATTTAGGTAGAACGTACAATTTTTATTTTTTTTTAAATATTTTATTTTCATATCAGCGATAAATCACAAAAAATAGATTATCAGGATTAAGACAAATCAAACTCATCTTGCAGTTAACTCAAACCTTTGAACATTGTATTCTGCTGAATTTTTATCTCTATATAAACAATTTCCTCAAGTAGCAACCAAGGAAGAAAAAAAAAATAGGAAAAGGAAAAAAAAAGAAAAAGAAGGAAGAAAAAAAGAAAAAGGGGGGGGACCCCCTCCCATTCCCTCCCCCCACCCGCCTGATTGGCCATGTGATTCGAGTCTAGGACATCTGGTGAGGCCTATTGAATCCTGTCTCTCTTCCTTAATTATTACCAGGCACCCAAGAGTACTAGTTCGGAATTTCTAAACGGGAAAATCAGGTCATCTATCTCCGTATCGGGCAGGGACTTAATAAACACTGACCATTTACCAAAAAATTGTCTGATATCGGAATCATTGTCTAGATTAGTGTCCCTTTGTTCTAACAAACATTGTTTTTTTAGGCAATTTTTAATCTCTGGTATAGATGGTGTTGTTCTCGATTTCCAGTTTTTGAAAATGAGGTATCTGGTTGCCAATGTGGACAAAAAAAACACTTTATCATTTACATGTTGTGAGTTATGATTTCTAATACCAAATATGATCTGTAACTGTGTTAATTTTAGGAGAAAGATTTTGAGGGTTTTACTAAGCCAGAATTCTAGCTTCCACCATAGGTTCCTTATTTTGGGGCATTCCCAAATCATATGCAGTAGATCAGCTGCAGCCTGCAGGCAACCGACATTTTGGACATTTGTTAAAACTGGAATTGTAGCTTTTGCATCCCTTTTTGGGGGTAAAATAAGAGTTGTGTATGAGTTTGACATGCATCTCCCACCAGGTAGCTGATAACGTAACCTGAGCGACTTTCTGAATTGATTGAATTAATTTAATGTCAATATTGCAATGAGGTATCATCTGGTTCCACAGTGAAGAGATCCTGTCTAGCTCCGGTTCACCTTTGCTAAAATTGATCAGCTGATAGCACAGAGAGATAGACCTATTTCCATTTTTAAACAATATGAGCCAACTTTCCAGTTTACCCAGGGACCAACTCCAGCCTGTCTCTTTCATTAGCTCTGTGGCGAAATGCCTGCTTTGCAAATATGCAAAAAATTCCTTATTGTTTATTTTGAATTCTTTTTTTAGTTCGTCAAAGGACTTGATACATTTTCTCTCTTTATCAATAAGGTGTTCTACCCTATTCAGACCCAGGTTGTGCCATCTCTTAAGTATAACGGAGTTTAAGCCTACAGGAAATTTTGGATTACCCTGTAGGGGGAGAAATTGAGAAATCTTACAATTTAAAGACAAGAGATTCCCCACCTTCCACCAGGCCTTTAATGGGTTGGACAAGGTTTTGAGTATTTTAATTTCCCCTGGTAGCCGGACAGAGCTAAGACACTGTGGCTGAACTCTGTAGCAACTCAAGGGTTGCAGGTTCAATCCCCGACGAGGTCCACTCAACCTTTCATCCTTCTGAGGTCGATAAAATGAGCAGTGCCTTGAGACCCTTACGGGTGATTAGCCGCGCTTTACAAGTACCCAATACATACATACATTAGGTGGGAAATCAATTAATGTTGGTGGGAGGTAGGGGTAGCAAATGTTTTCCTCTAATAAGTTATCTGCTACATAATCACTGTGAAAAATCCAGTCAGCCACTACTCGTACAAAGAATGCATAGTTATATAAGCGGATATCGGATAATGCAAGACTTCCCATTTCTTTTGGAAGTGATAGTTTAGAGACAGAGATATCCTTGGTCTTTTTTCCTGCCAAATAAATTTGCTGAGTGCGCTGTTAAGGAGCCTGACATCCCTTTCCAAGAGAATTAATGGGGTGTTCTGTAATATGTACAGAAGTTTTGGCAATAAAACCATTTTAAATAAGGCTATCCGACCGGATATAGATATTGGGAGGGTCTACCAGTTTTTAAGTTTCTCCCTAATGCTTTGAAGGATTGGAGTAAAGTTGAGGTCATATAGGTCCCCTGGTGTAGAGGGAATAAAAATGCCTAAATATTTAAGAGAGTCTTTCGCCAGACTGAAAGGAATATTGGAGAGAGATTTATTATTCTTTCTGAGCCATAATAATTCTGATTTCATTTCGTTAATTTTATAGCCCGAGAAGGACCCAAAACGAGCAGTGGTTTACAGGAGTTTGGGAATACTAGTTTGAGTGTCTGATAAATATAACAATAGGTCATCCGCATAAAGCGCGATTTTTATAGTCTTTTTACCTACTTTGATTCCTGGTAATTGATGTCTGACCATAATTGCCAGGGGCTCAATTGAGATGTCGAAGAGCAGGGGAGAAAGAGGGCATCCCTGTCGGGTTCCCCTCATAAGAGTTATCTGCGGGGACACAATATTATTCACGATCAATCTTGTATATGGTTCTTTGTATAAATTAGTAGTAAATTTGAGAAACTCTCCCCTGAAGCCAAAGTTGGCTAGTGAAGTAAAAAGGTGGTCGAAGTGGATTGAATCGAATGCTTTCACAGCATCTATGGAGACAATAGCTAGGTCAGGGACACCCTCCTCCCCCCGGCTCCCCGACATCTCCATAGTCCTGAAATATTCAGTGACCACCAAGGCTTCTCTAATTTTTGCTGAGGAATTTCGTTTGTGTAGAAATCCAGCCTGGTCTGGATGGATAATATTAACAAGTACCAACTGTAACCGCCTAGCAATAATGGAACACAGAATTTTATAGTCTCCGTTTAAAAGAGCTATAGGTCTATACGATTCTTTAAGAGAGGGATCTTTCCCACCCTTCAGAATTAAAATGGTGTTAGAGGCAGAGAAAGAGGTTGCCTCTGGATCTCCCTTAACGTACATACTATTGTAAAGATTATTAAGCTAAGGAGCAATCTCGCTGTTCATAATTTTGTAAAACTCATTTGGTAAGCAGTCTGGACCTGGTGTTTTATTCGGGGAAAGATCTGTGATGGTCTTTATAATTTCTGTTTCCGTAATTGGGGCATTGAGAAGATTAGCCATATCGACTGAAATTTTGGGGTAAGAAATTTCGCTCCAAAATTGCATCGCTAGAGCCAAGTTTTAAGTCCTAGAAGAATAGAGGTCCTGGTAATATCTAGTAAATGCCTCGGCAATATCTTCAGGTTTCTCGAGAGAAATGCCATCCTGTTGAATATTCTGAATCAGAGTTTACTTTTTCTCTCTTTTGACCAAATTGGCCAGGAGTTTGCCAGATTTGTCCCCAAATCTGTGTAGTCTGGCTTGGAGTTTTAGGTCCCTCTGTGTCTCCTGGAAAACCGCAAATGTGTCCCCAGCGTTTTTAGCTCAAATGTATTTCGCCCAGTTCCTGGGCGATTTCTCCATTAAAAAGGAATTGTAGGAGTTGATTACTGAATTAGTAATTTCTTTCTCTTACTCTTATTTTCTTAGACCTCAGGGCACTGTAGGCTATAATTTCGCCCCTAAGGACTGCCTTTGCAGCTTCCCAGAAGACCAGAGGGGAGCCTATGTGAGCCTGATTATGTTGAACATACGCAGAGAATTTAAGTTTAAGCCAGTTTTTAAATTTCAGATCAGACTCAAGAAATGAGGGGAAAATAAAACGTGTTGGTCTATCTTTGGAATGGTTCAACTGAAACTCCAGGTAGATTGGACCATGGTCTGACAGAAAGATTGGTAATATGCCTGCTTTTACTTCTGACCTGGTTAATCTTTCATTGATAAGGAATAAATCGATTCTTGAGAACGTTTTGTGTGCCCTGGATAGGCAAGTGAAATCCCTGACATCGGGATTCTGAAGTCTCCACACATCCTTGATTGCAAGGTTCTGCATAATTGATTTCAATAATTTGGCTTCTAAATTGTCCCTTTTGTGTTTGAGCACTCTAGTAGAGTATCTTAATCTATCCAATGGGCAGTGGGGAGACATGTTAAAATCTCCACCGAGAACCAGATGACCCTCGTGGACAGAAAGAATTTTGGCCTGTAACCTGGACCAGAAAACTAGATCAAGTTTATTGGGGGCATAGATGTTACACAGGGTAAAAATCCTTTTAGAAATTTTAATTTTTATCAATACAAATCTTCCCTTCTTTTTCCTATCAGGATAGCCACCCCCCTCCTCCTTCCTAAGCCCGGTGAGAAAAAGATTTCTTTCACCCAGGTCGATCTAAGTTTCAAGGACTCTTCTGGAGTCAAGTGTGTTTCTTGTAGGAATGCTATGTCAGTCCCCAATTTCCTCAGGTGTGGGAGAAAAGATTTTCTTTTGATGGGGGTAGATATACCACCCACGTTCCAGGAGACTACTTTAAAGTTAGCCATCTGGAATATATCCTATAATCGAATATTAGTGGTACCAAAAGGGAAGGCGAGGGGGGGGGAAGAGAAGGCGAGCGGAAGAAGGAAAAAAGGGGAGAGAGGAAAAAAAAAAGGGAAATAAAGGAAGAAAGAAGAGAAAATAGAAGAACAGCACCAAGAAGAAAAAACATATAAATGGCCTATTTTCGGCGTGACAGGTGTGAACTTGAGACATTTGAATCTTTCAAAAATTGTTCAGCTTCTAATGAGTTATTAAACACACGTACATTTTCACCATCTATGATTTTCAATTTTGCAGGGTAGACAATAGTGGCTTGGTAGCCCTGTTGAATCAGTTTGGTACAGACTGGAGCTAACGCCCTCCTCTTAGATGATGTCTCTACTGAGAAATCCTGAAAGAAAAGGATTTTAGATTCACCGAGTGTGATGGGCTGGTTCTTACGAAAAAATTGCATTCAAATGACCTTGTCTTGAAAATTTAAAAGTTTTGCAATCACGGGTCTCGGTCTGTGGTTGCCTTTATTATCTATCCATGGTCTGCCTAGTCTATGTGCTCTTTCCACTATGATCTTAGGGTGATTAGATGGAATTTTTAGGAGTTGAGGCAGAAACTCTGAGATGAAGGTGTTTAAGTCCTCATGAGTCTTGTCCTCTGGGACCCCAATTATTTGTATGTTGTTCTTACGGGAACGATTCTCGAGATCCTCAAGTTTAGCCTGTATTATTGTAATAGATAAATTAGCCGCTTCTAAATTAGCACTATGAAGTGCCGTGAGATCTTCAAGGTCTGAGACCCTCTGTTCGGCTTCATTAATTCTATTAGCAAAGTGTCTTACTTCCTGTGATAAAAGTGTAATGTCTTGTCTGAGCTCCAGTTTAAGTGCATCAAAATTAGGTGCTAGGGCCTCTGAAATTTTAGAGACCAGGATTTGCATATTAACTGTATCAGTCAAAAGGGGTGTGATAGCAGGGGTTGCTTGTGTTTCAGGCAAAGTATCAGGAGAGTTTTTTGCTCTCCTGTCTCTGTGCTTTGCTGCCATAGCTGGCGAGTGGGTATTAGCGTGACTGTGGAGAAATGTATCCATGTGCAAGAATTAAGAAGAGAGTAATCTAAGGGGAGAACCTCCCAGTGCAAAACAATAATAATTTAAGAAGAGGGGGCGGAAAGTGAGGAAGGGGTGTGAGAGGGGATAAGTGCAGGGAAGTGCAAGGGCTAGGGGTGTGCCAATTAACTAGCAGTTTAGTGGCTGGAAAAGAAACACTCAGAACCCCAGAGATTAGGGAGTGAATAAGACTCACTCACCTCGCCACAAGCAACAATAGCAACAGAGAAGAAATAGTTCACAGCAGCCCCTAACCCACACAGAGAACTGTCCTGGAATACGATCCAAGGGCTTTATGCCCTAAGTTAAGTTACTGGCTTCGGATGCTGAGAAGTTTTATAGAGGGAATAGTTTCTAAGGTAAATTATAAAGTAAATCTCCACCTCTATATATTAGAGGGAGGACCAGAAAAGACAGGCCCAGGAGAACTTGTGCTGAGGTGCACTCTCTGCGAGAATCTACTCAAGAATTAAGCAAGATAAATACGGAACTTCAACACCTTTAAGAAGAATACATTTCAAGGGGAATGCCTTAAACTGCGAATAAAGTAAGTTCTATTACTGCACTTCCCTTTACTTTCGCTTCCCCTCGTCCTGGGTCAATAACCTTGATCTCAGGAGGAGTGAGGGATTTAGGGCCAGAGAATTTACTTTGAAAGTTTTAGCAATGTTAACCAATTAATTGCTAGAACCTTAGTTAGTGCCCGTTACTAGTTAACTATTTAAGGTTTAATTGTCTTGGGTTTTCATTAGAAAAAGCCAGGGATTTAAAAACTTTGATCACTGAGCAGCTAAAGGATTAATTAACTTTCAAGGCTTAGGCCTGGAACTATAATATCTTGTGTCACACAGCTGAGTTATGATATTCTAAGACTGAAACCCCTAATCTGTCTATGACTTGATTAGTGAAATAAACCTTAAAAGTCTATTTAACCCTGGCTGGCCGTTACAGAGGAGGAGCTTAGCTGGCATAAATCAGTGAGTAATTTTTTCCCCCTTTTCTCTGTAGAGCCAAAAAAACAAAGAAAAAAAACATATACTAATAAATTCAATACAGCAATAGCAAATAACACAAAGAGAAAAAGGCAACAAGAAAAATGAAGTGTAAATCGGCTTAATGTTGCATTTCCTGTAACAGTTGCAGCCGGGGAAACAAAGTTATACAGAATAACCAGGCCAACAGCTTTGAGTGTGATAACGGGAAATCCTGTATCCTTTAACCTCTCCTCTTTACTTGCTTATTAGCCCTTTCTATGCTTCTGAAATGGGGTTGTGCTGTAACATAGCAGGTGTGTAGTTTAGTTATTGTCCCCGTCTGACTCCCAAGTTATATCCGTTTGTCCTTAAATTGTCCCAACCCGTAGCCCTCCAAGAAACTGAGCGCCACCAGCCCTTATGGATGAAGTTAGTTATTTATCCCCTGTTAATTTCTTCTCTGCGCTCTTCTAAAAGTTCTTCTCCAAACTTACAAGCTGCTGTTTAACATACAGTGTACCAGGATATTAGTGGACTCACCCCCTTGCGATGTCCAGCGACCCGCCACCAACATCGGGAGCCTCCGAGATTCCCAGGACACAGCTCGGTCCAAACGGACACCACCGGCACTTCCCGCCTCACAGTTTCCAGCAACGTCCACACTCGACCCCCACGCAACACCGGTGGGAGGGGAGCGAGCAACACACCAGCGGGCAACACAGACAGCACAGAGGCAGCCCACACACTGGGTCCCCGATCCAAAGCTGGGCCCGGCCCCCTCCCACGCAGCACCGGTGGGGGAGGGAGTGGGGAGAGCGCCAGACAGAAGACTCTCCGACAGAGCGGTAGGTAAAGTTAAGGCTCTGGGTTAAATTTTTAAAGATTGATCGGGCGGGGAGGGGGGAGAAAAGGCTACAGCCGATAAGGATGACAAGACTCTGCCAGGGGGGTAAAAAAGTGTCCGAGATGGAAAGCAGTGCACCTGTTAGTGACCAGGAAAGGCTCCTGGTAACGGCCGGAAAACAGGACCAATTAGCTGGTGGATAGGCTTTGAAACAGTGGGATGACAGACCACTGAGTAGGGTTCCAGAGTAGCTCTTCCTTACTGTCGAGAAAACAGCCCCATAGCTTGGGGCCGGGCGTGAGGAAACAAACCGCCAGTGTTTAGAGGACTGGAGTATCGAGCCAGGCAGCACCTGTGCAACACCTGTGTAGCTCCTCCTCCACCGGAACCCAGAACGTACAATTTTAAACAACTTTCCTGTTTGCTTCTATTATCAAATTTGTTACATTCTTTGTAACTGAACACATGGGTGAGCCAATGACAATCAGTATATATATATATATATATATATGCAGCCACCAATCAGCAGCTAGAACCTAGGTTCTTTGCTGCTCCTGAGCTTACCTAGATAAACCTTTTACCAAGAGATAACAAGAGAATAATGGAAGTAAAATTGGAAAGTTGTTTAAAATTGTATTGTCTGTCTAAATCATGATTGTCAAATTATGACTTTACTGTCCCTTTAAATTCCTGCTTTTCAACAAAGGATAATATGAAAACAAAGAAAATTTGATAATAGTAAATTGGAAATTTGTTTAAAATTCTATGCTCTATCTCAAAAATGAAAGAACATTTTCGATTTATGTCCCTTTAATAAGAGTATTATTCACCCTCAAAGAAAGACAGGGATTTCAGCATTTAAAAAAATATTTTTTTAATAAATATAAATCCATATCCAAAAAATCTTACAAATGTATTTTATTTTTACATTTGTATACCTCTGCATAGGCAGCACCTACCGGAACAGACACCCATAAGCATCACTAAATAACCAAACACCTAATAAAAGCATGGCACGCTTGCTAATTGCATACAGGTTAGTAACATGTTCACTGCAACACCTCTACCAGAGGGTGACTGCATTTCTGCAGAAAGTCTGTCACCGTAGTAATAAGGATCTATGGAGAAAATTCTGATTATCCTAGCTTTGTGAAGGAATAATCTAGATTTTATTAACCCCTTAAAGACAAGGACATTTTTCAATTTCTTTCCCTTAAGGACCAGGGTTATTTTTACATTTCTGCGGTGTTTGTGTTTAGCTGTAATTTTCCTCTTACTCATTTACTGTACCCACACATATTATATACCGTTTTTCTCCCATTAAATGGACTTTCTAAATATACCATTATTTTCATCATATTTTATAATTTACTAAAAAAATATATAAAATTTGAGGAAAAATGGAAAAAACACACCTTTTCTAACTTTGACCCTCCAAAATCTGTTACACATCTACAACCACCAAAAAACACCCATGCTAAATAGTTTCTAAATTTTGTCCTGAGTTTAGAAATACCCAATGCTTACATGTTCTTTGCTTTTTTTGCAAGTTATAGGGCAATAAATACAAGTAGCACTTTGCTATTTCCAAACCACTTCAAAATTAGCGCTAGTTACATTGGGACATTGATATCTTTCAGGAATCCCTAAATATCCCTTGACATGTATATATATTTTTTAGAAGACATCCCAAAGTATTAATCAAGGCCCATTTTGGTATATTTCATGCCACCATTTCACCGCCAAATGCGATCAAATAAAAAAAAAATTGTTCACCTTTTCCCAAATTATTTCACAAACTTTAGGTTTCTCACTGAAATTATTTACAAACAACTTGTGCAATTATGGCATAAATGGTTGTAAATGTTTCTCTGGGATCCCTTTTGTTCAGAAATAGCAGACATATATGGCTTTGGCGTTGCTTTATGGTAATTAGAAGGCTGCTAAATGCCACTTCGCATCACACGTGTATTATGCCTAGCAGTGAAGGGGTTAATTAGGGAGCCTCTAGGGTTAATTTTAGTGTAGTGTAGTAGACAACCCCAAGTATTGATCTAGGCCTATCTTGGTATATTTCATGCCACCATTTCACTGCCAAATGCGATCAAATAAAAAAAATGTAACATTTTTCACAATTTTAGGTTTCTCACTGAAATTATTTACAAACAACTTGTGCAATTATGGCACAAATGGTTGTAAATGCTTCTCTGAGATCCCCTTTGTTCAGAAATAGCAGACATATATGGCTTTGGCGTTGCTTTTTGGTAATTAGAAGGCCGCTAAATGCCGCTGCGCATCACACGTCAGAGTTTTTTCCCTGATCTGTTTGCCATGTGCTGCTGGCAGCCATTTTACTCAACTCTCTTCCTGACTCTGGTGCATACTGTGTGATGCTGCTCATTTCCTGCACTTCCTTTTATGGCCAGACTGGTGTACATCATCTGTGTGAGACAGGATGCAGTCTCAGAATTGTGATGTCATCACTTATTATTTAAAGGGCCTCTGTTCAGTATACTTTGCCCTTGTGTTGTCTCAGACCTGTTTGTGAGAGCTCCTGTGTATTACCTGGCTGTCTGACGTCCCTCCTGATTCCTGATCCCTGGCTTGTTCCTGACTCTGCTGTTCTCCTTGTTCCTGATTCCGGCTCGTCTGACTATTCACTTTGGCTCCTGACTTGGCTCGTCTGACTACCAGTTCTGGTTTTGATTCCTGACTTGTTATTTGACTTGTGGACTTTTTATTATTTTTTGCTATTAATAAAGGTGTGATTATGTTTGCACTTCTTGTCTCAGTCTGATTCCTGGCACCCTGACATTACGCAAGGGCCATGAATCCTGATGGTGCTAATAATCCACCTTTACCTGCCATAATTTCCAGGATGTATGAGCAGGATCACCGTTTGGATCAATTTGCACTATCCCTGCAAACCCTGCTAACTCGCACTGCACATTTGGACCAAAGTGTCCCGCAAGTTATGGCTGCTCCTGTTTCCGCTGCTGCACCTAGTCCTACCAGGAGCATGTCCGGTTCTGCACCTCTACCTCAGTGATATGGAGGCGATCTTAATCAGTGCAGAGGGTTTTTGAACCAGGTGGGCATTTACTTCGAGATACCTCAGGCGTTTCCCTCTGAGAGAGCTATGGTGGGATTTCTCATCTCGTTACTCTCTGACACAGCTCTTGCCTGGGCTAATCCCTTGTGGGAGACTAATGAACCTGTGATTTAAAATTACCCTGAATTTGTTGCCTCCTTTCGAAGGGTATTTGATGTTCCGGCTCGCTCCTCCTCTGCTACTAAACGACTCATGTCCATTTGACAAGGTACAAGATCTGTTGCTCAGTATGCCATTGAGTTCCGTATGCTTGCCGCAGAGGTAGGTTGGAAATATGAAGCCCTTGTTGCCACCTTCTTTCATGGGCTCTCTGATGCGATTAAGGACGAATTTGCTGCCAGAGATTTACCAGAAGATCTTGAGGCATTGGTGTCTTTTTTGATCCTAATTGGCATCAGACTGAGAGGCCCTCTTTCAAGGAGCGCTTGCGGAAGCCTCCTGTTCCGTTGTCTCCTACGTGTTCATTCCCACCCATGCCTCCCTCTCCTCCCATGTCTCCTGGTCCCGAGTCACCAGGTACTGCTGAGCTGATGCAGTTGGGATTCACGCGTCTCTCCGCGGCGGAGAGGGCCTTTAGGAGGAGGAAGGGGCTCTACCTCTATTGTGGGTTACAGGGCCACCTTTTGATGTCTTGTCCTACACAGCCGGGAAACGCTCACACCTAAGGTCCTGTCGGGGGCAGACCTTGGGTGGTTTATCCTCGTCCCCGGAACCGCTAAAGGAGAAACCTTTGGTCACGGTTGTCCTTTCCTGGGTGGACTCCTCCATAGTCACCCAGGCTCTTGCTGACTCCAGTGCTGCAGGCTATTTCATTGACAGTGCTTTTGTATCAAAGCACTCCATTACTCTTTTGCCTCAGTCCATTCCACTTGCTATTAAGGCCATTGATGGCAGGTCCCTTCAGCCTGCACTCGTTACTCACGAAAGTGCTCCGTTATCCATGGCTGTTGGGGCTCTCCATTTTGAAACCCTCCAGTTCCAGTTGATAAACTCTCTGCATTTTCCGGTTATTCTGGGTTATCCCTGGCTCCAAAAGCACAATCCCAGTCTCGACTGGCGCAGGTCTGAAATTTTGTCGTGGTCTCCGCAATGTATTTCCACTTGTCTTCGGAAACCAATTAAAGTCTTGTGCACGTCTTCGGTATCTAAATTGGCAGAGGAGTACCGAGAGTTCCTAGACATTTTTTACAAGGTGCATGCCGGTACGTTGCCTCCTCACCGGTCTTACGATTGTGCCATAGACCTGCAACCCGGAGCCATTTTTCCTCGGGGCTGGGTTTACCCTCTGTCTGTTGCAGAGAATTGTGCTATGGAGGAGTATGTTGCCGATGCTCTGTCACGGGGGATCATCCACAAATCCTTCTCTCCTGCAGGGGCTGGCTTCTTTTTTGTGAAGAAAAAGATTATAGGGGTCTTAATCGTCTTACCATTAAGAATGCTTACCCTATTCCACTCTTTACGGAACTCTTTGACCGCCTCAAGGGAGCTACGGTCTTTACTAAACTTGTTTTGAGAGGAGCGTACAATCTCGTTAGGATCAAGAAGGGCCACGAATGGAAAACAGCATTTAACACCAGGAGCCGGCATTATGAGTATCTTGTAATGAACTTTGGCCTATGTAATGCTCCTGCTGTTTTCCAGGAATTTATTAATGATGTCCTACGAGATATGTTGCAACAGTGTGTTGTGGTGTACTTGGACGACATCCTCATACACTCACCCACACTTGAGGCTCATCGTTGTGATGTTACACAGGTTCTTCAGAGACTACGTGAGAACGGCCTGTTTTGTAAACTCGAGAAATGTGAGTTCCATCAGACTCAAGTAACCTTCCTAGGTTATGTTATCTCCATTGCAGGGTTCTCCATGGATCCTGACAAGTTATCTGCAGTTCTGCAGTGGCCTCGCCCAGTTGGTCTTCGGTCTATTCAATGTTTTTTGGGGTTCGCAAATTACTATAGAAAGTTTATTAAAAACTTTTCTTCCTTGGTCAAACCTATCACAGTCATAACCCATAAAGAGAATGATCCACTCCATTGGTCACCTACTGCCATTAAGGCCTTTGATAGTCTTAAGACTGCCTTTGCTGCTGCTCCAGTACTGGCTCATCCTAACCCTGTCCTGCCTTTCGTTCTTGAGGTCGATACGTCTGAGACTGGAGTAGGTGCCCTCTTGTCTCAACATCCTACGCCTGACGGTTCCTTGCATCCGTGTGGTTTCTTCTCTAAGAAATTGTCTCCAACGGAGTACAATTATGAAATTGGCGACAGGGAATTACTGGCCATAATTTTGGCACTCAAGGAATGGAGGCATCTTCTCGAGGGTACTAGCGTGCCAGTGCTCATTTTTACTGACCACAAGAATTTAACTTATCTATCTGAAGCAAAACGTTTGTCGCCCCGACAGGCCAGATGGGCGCTATTTTTGTCTCGGTTTAATTATGTGGTCTCCTGGTAGTAAGAATGTTAGGGCTGATGCCCTCTCTCGACAATTTTCGCCTATGTCCAAGGAGGAGTCTGTACCTACTCCAGTTATACCTCCTGACCATATTTTGGCTACCATACGTACTAATTTGACTTCTCCCTTGGGGGAGGAGATCCTGGCTGCACAAACCAATGCACCTCCTGAGAAACCTAGTGGTAAGGGTTTTGTTCCTGAGAATCTTCAAACTAAACTTTTGCACACTTACCACTATCCTAAAGCCGCAGGTCACCCAGGCAAGAACCAAATGATTTGGTCTGTCACTCAACAATTCTGGTAGCTAGCTCTTCATTCTGATGTTGCTGCATATGTTGCCTCCTGCTCAGTTTGTGCACAGAATAAGACTCCTCGACGTCTTCCTGTGGGTCTTCTTCAACCTATTGCTAATGGTGAGCATCCTTGGACACATCTTTCCATGGACTTCATTTTCGAGCTCCCTGTTTCCAATGGCAATACTGTTATCCTTATGGTAGTTGACCGTTTTTCTAAAATGTCACATTGCATTCCCTTGAAGAAGTTGCCTACTGCTTAGGAGCTTGCTTCAATTTTTGCCTGGGAGGTCTTCCGTTTACATGGGTTACTCAAGGAGATAGTGTCAGACCGGGGTAGCCAGTTTGTCTCCAGATTTTGGCGTTCCTTTTGTGCTCAAATGGGGATCCAGCTTTCCTTCTCCTCGGCATATCACTCTCAATCCAATGGGGCTGCGGAACGGTCTAATCAAGCTCTGGAACAATTCCTCCATTGCTATGTCTCAGATCACCACAATAATTGGTCTGAACTGTTACCTTGGGCAGAGTTTGCTCGTAATAGTGCTATTAATGCTTCCTCTAAGTTATCCCCGTTCATGGTGAATTATGGGTTTCAACCATCCTTGTTGCCCGATTCATTCATGTCTCAGGGTATTCTGGATTTGGAGGAGCATCTCTGGCAACTCCGTTCCACGTAGGTGCAGATTCAGGATTGCCTTCATCGTTCAATGCAGCGCCAAAAGTTCCAGGCTGATAGTGGCGTCTGCCCTTGCCTTCCTACCAGGTTGGTGAGAGAGTTTGACTGTCCTCCCGCAACTTGAACCTTCGTGTGCCTTCCAATAAACTGGCTCCCCATTATGTTGGTCCTTTTCGAATACTCCGACGGGTCAATCCTGTGGCCTACGCTCTTGACCTTCCTCCTGCAATATGCATCTCCAATGTTTTTCATGTCTCCCTCTTGAAACCATTGGTTTTTAATCGGTTTACCACTGTGTTGCCTCGTCCCCGCCCTATCTTTATTGACAACCATGAGGAGTATGAGGTCAGCAGCATTATTGACTCTTGTATGTCCAGGGCCCCCGTACAGTATTTGGTTCACTGGAGAGGCTACGGTCCGGAGGAGTGTTCATGGGTTCCCTCCTCTGATGTTCATGCTCCCGCCCTCCTCCATGCCTTCCATGCCCCTTTCCTCAATAAGCCTTTTGTCCTCCTGTGGGGGAGGGGTCATTGAGGGGAGGTTTTTTTTCCCTTATCTGTTTGCCATGTGCTGCTGGCAGCCATTTTACTCACCTCTCTTGCTGACTCTGGTGCATTGTGGGGGATGCTGCTCATTTCCTGCACTTCCTTTTATGGCCAGACTGGTGTACATCATCTGTGTGAGACAGGATGCAGTCTCAGAATTGTGATGTCATCACTTATTATTTAAAGGGCCTCTGTTCAGTATGCTTTGCCCTTGCGTTGTCTCAGACCTCTTTGTGAGAGCTCCTTTGTATTACCTGGCTGCCTGACCCAGCTCGTCTGACTACGAGTTCTGGTTTTGATTCCTGGCTTGTTATTTGACTTGTGGACTTTTTATTATTTTTGCTATTAATAAAGGTGTGATTATTTTTGCACTTCTTGTCTCATTCTGATTCCTGACACATGTATTATGCCCAGCAGTGTAGGGGTTAATTAGGTAGCTTGTAGGGAGCATGCAGGGTTAATTTTAGCTTTAATGTAAAGATCAGCCTCCCACCTGACACATCACACCCCCTGATCCCTCCCAAACAGTTCTCTTCCCTCCCCCACCCCACAATTGTACCCGCTATCTTAAGTACTGGCAGAAAGTCTGCCAGTACTAAAATAAAAAGGTAGCTTTTTAAAAAAAAATTAAATAGCATATTTACATATGCTGCTATGTAGGGTCCCCCCTTAGCCCCCAACCTCCTTGACCCCCCCCCCCCCCAACAGCTCTCTAACCCTCCCCCTCTACCTTATTTGGTGCCATATTGGGTACTGGCAGCTGTCTGCCAGTACCCAGTTTATACAAAATTATATATATATTTTTATTTATTTATTTTCTGTAGTGTAGCTTTCCCCCCCCAAGACCATCCTCCCAGATCCCTTAGCAATTAACCCATTCCCTCCTTCCCTCCCCCCCTTTCTCCCACTTAGAAGTATAATTTTCTGTAGTGCAGCGGTTCCCACCTGCTCCCTCCCCGTGCACGCACCCGTCCGCCACCCCCCCCCGATCCCGTCCCCTCTTAATCATAAAAGCCATCGATGGCCGCCCACCGGCCTCCCACTTTGGCTCCCACCTACTAACGATTTTTGGCCATCGATGTCCGGTGCAGAGAGGGCCACAGAGTGGCTCTCTCTGCACCGGAGGGGTAAGAATGGTTATTGCAGGATGCCTCGATATTGAGGCATCACTGCAATAACCGCAAAGTGGCTGGAAGCGATCAGGATCGCTTCCAGCCGCTTTAAACCCCAACGTCGTACAGGGTACGTTGCTGGTCTTTAAAAACCAGCTTGTGCAAGACGTACCCTGTACGACGTGAGTCGTTAAGGGGTTAAAGACACAAGGATGAGTATTTTGCATTCCTTTTCTTTTACTACTTATGCAGATTTTTACAGAAATATAGAGATATCATAAACAAACGTTAACAGAAACAATGAAGATGAAAACAGCCAAAGGAAAAACCGTATGCAAATGAGCAGAGGAGGTCAACCAATGAGCAGAGTCATAATGCCCATATACTGTCCAGATAGTCCCTAATCCTCCTCTTTATTCTTTGATGCGAACAGAGAGAAAGTTCATTAGGAAAAGAAACAAAAGGTTGAAGACTCCACAGGAGATGAAACAGAAAAAAACATAGATGAACATAGAAACATCTTGTAAAATAGTGTTGAACAGTTGGGAATAAACTTGAGGATTAATATTGAGGAAAAGATGAGTCCTTTGATGAGAATTCATAGGCAGATGAAGAAATTCTTAACTGGGGTGTTGCATGGTAGGAAAACCTGCAGAAAATTGGAGTAAAGAGATTTTAAAAAACAATAATAAACAAATATAAACATAAGGAAAGGAAGACACAAATGTTAAAAGGGTGGGAGGAAGGGAAAATACTGTGTCTTTAATAAAATCTAGATTATTCCTTCACAAAGCTAGGATAATCGGAATTGTATTACAAACACAAAGACTCCTATTTTGCTATTTTAAAACGAAATGGACCAGTTGGGTAAAGAGGAAGCAGTATGAGCAATAGGTTTGAAATAAAATTGTTTAAACTTCGAATCTGAAGACCAATCTGCTGCATTCAAAATGTCTTGTAAAGAGGAAGATTTTAAGTATGCTTTGGAAGCAGAAGCTCCTAGAATAGAGTGAGCTGAAAAAGTTGGAAATAGAATGAGAATAAGAGAGACCCTTGCGGAGAAAAGAGATTTTTAGCTGTTGAAGAGCACGATAATGGAGGGGAGCAGGAAAAATAGCTTGGATTGAGGGTTTTTTTGAGAACCAAGGAGATCACTTTATTCTGGAAATTGTCTTGGGGAAGGCTGAGAGTGGAAGAGAGAGTGTCTATTTGAAATCCTAGGAGATTTTGAGTAGGAGTAAGGATGGATTTTTCTCTGTTTATTAAAAATCCAAGGTTCTCTAGGAGATAGTTAATTTGAGGTGAGAGGAAAGGGTAAACTGACCCTGATTCATAATCAGGATGTTGTCCAGATAAATTAACAGACACCCTTGAGCCAGGCCATGACAGTTTTCAGGATCTTAAGGTGAATATCCAAGAGGCGGAGGAGAGTCCGAAAGGAAAACAAGTGAATTGCCAGAGGAAATTTCTGTAAGAATGATGAATGGGAATAGTTAGATAAGTGTCGGTGAGGTCGAGCGAACCAACCAATCTTGATCCAAGACACAATTTTGCAGAAGATGAATGCCCTTCATCTTGAAATGTTGGTAGAGGACAAAGGCATTCAGAGTCCGGAGATTGATAACTGGACGAAACATTCAATTTTTCTTTTTTACAAGTAAAATGTTCCTTAAGTAACTGTTCCCATCCAGAATAACCTGTTCTATATCCTGTATCCAGTTCTATATCCTGTTTTCAAGCTAGAGAATACATTTCTGAGTCTATGGCGGACTTGTCTTGCTTTGAAAACTTTATGGGAAGAGGTTTTATAGTTTGAAGAAGGGGAGAGACAAAGTCTATTATGACTCCCGAGACTGCTTAAAGAACCTAGGGATCTGAGGTGATTAGATGCCAATTTGGAAGAAAACAAGCAAGTCTGCCACCTATTTTTTGAGGAGAAAAAAGGTGAAAAGAGGGGGGTAAAATGAGTTATCTTGGTTGTTTCTGGAACAGAAGGACCTTGAAGACCATGGGTGGCTTCTTGAGGGGAAAAAGGTCAGTATTTTATTGTTGGGTTTGGAATTGAATGGAATAGTAGTATTGGGACCTAGTGCCACCTATTTTTTGAGGAGAAACAATGTGAAAAGAGGGGGATTAAATGAGTTAACTTGGTTGTTTCTGGAACGGAAGGACCTTGAAGACCATGGGCAGCTTCTTGAGGGGAAAAAGGTCAGTGTTTTATTGTTGGGTTTGGAATTTAATGGAATAGTAGTATTGGGACCTAGTGTTATGAGTTATATATGAATCGACTGGGAAAGAGGCCCCAGCCATGTCAAAAACACTTGATTGAGTATAAAGGGTCTTTTTAATAGTGGATTTGATTTAGATATTGAAAGTTTTACCATAATTATTCATTTGGAATAAATAAATGTCACCAAAAAGTAGACCATTTGGGTGAGGAGCGTTGAGTTAAAGGGACAGTCAAGTCCAAAAAAAACTTTCATTTTTCAAATAGGGCATGTAACAACTTTCCAATTTACTTTTATCAACAATTTTGCTTTGTTCTCTTGGTATTCTAGTTGAAAGCAAACCTAGGGAGGCACATATGATAATTTCTAAGCCCTTGAAGGCCGCCTCTATTTTATTTACTTTTCACAGCAGGGGAGAGCAAGCTCATGTAGGCCATATAGATAGCATTGTGATCACGCCCGTGGCTAGTGGCAGACACTGCACTAATTGGCTAAAATGCAACTATATGCAAAATAACTAAAAGTCATGTGATTAGGGGCGGTCAGAAGATGCTTAGATACAAGTTAGTCACAGAAGTAAAAAGTGTATTAATATAACAGTGTTGGTTTTGCAAAAATGGGTAATAAAGGGATTATCTATCTTTTTAAACAACAAAAATTCTGGTGTTGACTGTCCCTTTAAGGCAAAGTCAGATAATTTGGGATCTAATCTGCGAATACTGTTTCGTCTTCTCTCAGCTACAATGGCTTCATTGGCATTAACCAAAAAGGCAATGGATCATAAAATCCATTCTCTAATAATTAATTGGTCAAGGGAGGAATTGGAGGCAATAGCCTCTTCGTTGAGTTCAAAGAATTTTGCAATAGGGACAGTCTGAGCCTCTTTTGAGATTGGCTCCTTGGGAACCTAGACATTTTAAAATATCAGAATCAATTTCGGTGCTGATTTCTTAAGGGAAGTACGTAAATCGTGGTCCATAAAGTCAACTATTTCCCTTGAAGGGAACCATTCTAAAGAATGGAGGTGCTGAAGCTCATCGGGCTTGGTAAGGGGTTTAAATCAAATAAAGATGGGATTCCCAAGGTATAAAAATCCCTTTATTATCTCATAAATGGGGATACAGATAACAACACAACGTTTTGGGGATATTCCCCTTAATCATGTGATTAAGGGGAATATACCCGAAACGTTGTGTTGTTATCTGTATCCTCATTTATGAGATAATAAAGGGATTTTTATACCATCGCATCTTTATTTGATTTTTACATTGGATTTGAGCTTGGCAGTTGCTCTTGGTGATTCCCTGCATACAGGTACAGGTGCTGGTCTGACTCTTTGTTTGTTGGTAAGGGGTTTACCTAGGAATTCCAAAAATATTTTATCATCATGAGAGCTGGCAAGGTGAGCATATTTTTGTCTTTTATATTTAATAAATTCTGAGTCCGATGAAAAAACGTCAGAATGTTTATCATTGTCAAATCAGAAAAATATTCTTCTGAGGAGGAGCAAATTTCATTATAAGGCTTTTTATGAGCTTTCAAATATTCTGAGGTTGATTTTCTTAAAACAAAGCTTATTAAAATCAAACGTGAAGGCCTTTTTTTTACTTTGAATGGGGGAAGAAGGGGTTAAATGTTTAGTGTTGGCTTTATGTTTCTTTGGTGCATTTTGTTCAGAATTAATAACAGCCATTAGAGAATTCATTTTATCATCAATTTTTGATATAAATAATGAGAGTTGATCATTTAGTGAGCTGACAGAATCTTCAACAGTATTATCAGATTGGCACATAATTGAAAATAAAATGAGAAAAATAATGAAATTGTTATTGTTAAGCAAAATAATGTTTAAATGGGAAAATAATATATATTTATACTGTATGTGCAGTGAAAAGGGGACCTGAAAAATAGAAGAAGGGAGACACTCAGTGGGGGAAAGTGGAAAAGCAATTGGTAGTAATTAGAGAAAATACTTTATTTGCTTACAATTTTGCAAAATGTTTTGAAGGTACTTGTCTTGTGAGCAGCAAAAGAGAAAGGGGAGGATTAGGGACTCTATATGGACAGTATATGGGCATTATGACTCTGCTCATTGGTTGATCTCCTCTGCTCATTTGCTTACTATTCAGGGCCGGACTGGGAATAAAAAGCAGCCCTGGAAAAATATGAAGACCAGCCCTATTTTCTGTTGAGTCGGTAGAATGCACAGGCCCCATTTCTCTCAAGGGGGATTACTGGGATACTCCTTTCCCAATATTTTTTTTCAGAATTAAATGATATTACTTTGCATTAAATAAAAATGCCAGATTGATATTATATATGCACCCTAAAACCCAATTGCATCCATTAATCACCCCTTTAAATTGTAGCTTTCCAGCCTCAGCTGCTGCAGCCCACCGGGAAATCTCCTGATATCCTGGTAGGCCAATCCGGCCCTGTTACTATTTTTACATTAGCTGTTTTTGTTAACATTTATTTATATCTCTATATTTCTGTAAAAAGCTGCATAATTAGTAAAAGAGAAGGAATGCAAAATAGGAGTCTCTGTGCTTGTAATAAAATACAGATATAATGAAGAATGTCATATATTTATTTATAAATTCAGGGTGAACAACACCTCTACCAGAGGGAAACACCGCTCAACCAAGCGGCTATATGTTGCCTTAGTAAGTATCATGAGGATCTATGTTCACCCTAGCAATAAACATTCATGCATCTGCAGTGAGTCTCAAGGAGTATAAATGATATACTTGTTATTATTTTGCTTTCACAAAGTTGTAGCGAGTCAGTATATATTTGGTATAAATTATAAAAGGCTTTACAAATATCCAAACCCGTCTTTGCAATGACATAGGCACAACACTGTTCTTGATAAAACATGTGCATATGCAAACAACAAACTCTCCAAAATAATTGTTCTCCTTTACAGTGTTTCACTACACCAGTATATAAGAAAGCAAAATTGGGACAAAGTATTTTCTAATAAAAATACAGAGGAATTATGGATAATATTTAAAACTTTGGTAAATAATTATACACAACAATACAGACCACATGGTTATAAAAGTAAAATAAATAAATCCAAGCCAATGTGGCTAAATAAAAATGTTTTTAGAGAAATTAGGAAAAAATGTAGGACATTTAAATTATTCAAAGAAAATAGTACAGACTCAACGTACAAAATATATAAGGAACGTAACAAAGCATACAATAAAAAACAAATTAGCCAAAATTGACACTGTAAGATCAATTGCAAAGTAATCTAAGTCTAACCCTAAAAGGTTTTTTAACCTCTTAAGGACATATGATGGAATTGTTCCGTCATAAAACAATTGAGCAAACTGAAAGCTGTGTCCTTAAAGGGTTAAGTACATAAATGGCAAAAAAATCTAAGAAATTTTTTTTCAAGACTCATTATCCTCAGGCATATACCCCAGGACTGGCGTAAAGCTGATGTGGTGCCACTCTTTAAAAGGGGAAGCAGGGCTGATCCAGTAAGATATAGACTAGTTAGTCCCACATTAATAGTGGGGAAGATACTTGAAGGGATTATAAGGGAACATATTGAATATATTCATGTAAACAAGATTATGAGTTTAAATCAGCATGGTTTTATTAGAAATAGATAATGTCAAACTAATATAATTAAATTCTACAAGGAAGTAAGTAAAAATATAGATCAAGGGGAATCAGTTGATGTGATATACTTGGATTTTGCAAGGGCGTTTGATACAGTGCCACATAAGAGATTCATGTTCAAAATTAAGGGACTGGGAATAACTGGAAATGTTAGCTCATGGATAAATAACTGGATAAAAGACAGGGAACAACGAGAAGTAGTAAATGGATCATACTCAGATTGGACAAAGGTAATCAGTGGAGTCATCCAGGGATCAGTACTGGGCCCTGTTCTTTTTTTTTTTTTTATGTTTTAATTTTTTATTTTTATTTTTAATATTTTTATTGAGGTTAAAGGCAAGGCTTACAAACCAGATGTGTCAGTACATTTTATACATAGATAATTGTGTCTAGACATATCTTTTACAGACATTAAACAACATAGATAAAACTTAATCAACTGACAGTATTGGGAGTAACAATATACATAACTAGCCTGTTGTACATTAAGCCCTCCCTAAGGCGCATAAGGTCACTCTTGGACCTTCTAAAACTATCAAAAACACACAGCTCCAGAGGGTTATCTAGGACTGTACGAGACTACTCTTGAGTCTCAAATGTGAACCTCTTTTTTATTATTTTGTGTACAATAAATATCAAGTTGTTCCTGGTCAATATCTGAAGAGGAAAGTGTATATGAAGAATATGGCTCTCATCTAGTTGTGACATGCAGCTTTCAATATAACTTATAGTAAGGCCGGGAGCTGGTCTATGCCGCTAACACTGAGTTGTTGGACCGAAAGAGCTGCTGGGCAGCGTAGGGATGTAAGAGTATATACATAGGCCAATGAAGACCTCTGTTAAAAAAAAAAAAAAAAAAAAAAATAGGGGATTTTAGTATATAGCCCTAAAGAGAGATCTATCTATATTGCATTATAATAAATTAACTAAGTGATTCTTTTCTGAGTCTAAGGGACTATAAACCAGTTGTCAGCAAAATATGTAGTTATCTTGGTGTATACAATGAATCAGGAAAGAGTAGAAGACCCAGAAATGTGTAACAAATGGGGCATTCACATAGATCAGGTATCACATGGATAGCCATAAACATTCTAACCGGTTACTAATAAATTGCATATTGACAATTCTTCCAAACTAAAACTATAGCAGAGACATTCACAGCATATATAACACATTGGTTCCAAGGTGATATAACTCATATACTTTTTTTTTCTCTTTTTTTTTTCTTTAAAAGAACTAAACCTGAGACAGTGGCATTTGCATAGTACCAAATACAATAAACCCAGGGTGTAGCATTTATATAGTCTAACTAGGATCTGCAATTTAATAACCTAAAGGGAGCAGTATAGATGGTTATAACAAAATAAAGCAGCTTCTATCACTATTATTATTCCAAAAGGGTCCATTCCCATTGTGTCCCAGGCGTTACAGAGTGTCTGCTATGTTGGGATAGCTCAACCAGGGCCAGAGTGAGGAGTATATGGATCAGCAACGGGGTTTACTTTGCATATATAGAGCTTAATGTTAGCCTGTCACATATATACAGTGCCCAATTTATCTCAGTGGTAGTATAAGCATTAAAGTAGCTATGATTAAATTCCCTTTGCATAGATAAAACTCCATGTTAGCTCTATCACTGACATTTAATCACAATAATACAGTATCCCAGGGTGCTCGTCAGCATATATGAAAATAAAATTAAAATAAACTATGGCCCAAAAAGTCACAAACGCCCAACATGGAACAGCGTGCAAACTAAACACAGTAAGGTGTGCAGAAAAAGTACCGCAGAGTTAGCCAACTCCAGATCGTCTAAGGCTCACCATAGGGATTGTTGAAAACAGTCTCTTTTTGCTCTTTCTCTCTCCGCTTAAGTGTCTGTGATAATTTGCGCTCTTCATACAGTACGGCATACCATGTCGCCTCCACTCTGGTAAGACACTTAGAAAATAAACATGATTTTTATTGCTGCAGATGGGCTCCACGACGATTTCCTTAGGAGCCATTAGTAGCCCACAGAGGATTTTAGCCGATTCCGGTGCGGTAGAGAGGCGATGTCTCGTCTGCCTGCAATCCCTGTTTCAGCCATCTGGGTCCAAGGCAATGCCGGCGACACGTATATCCAGTGAAGGAACTCACATGTAGTGTTAGTATAGGTGTCACATCCATGTGAACTCTACTCCAGAAATGTAGGGGAACGTTTCTCTCAAATTCTGTCAGGGTATTCAGGTCCACAGACAGCGTAGGAGTGTCCGTATCTCTCGGGTTTTCAGCCTTAGGGTCAAGTTTAGTGAGGACTCCCTTAATATATATATTGCTCCCTCTCTTGGGTTCCGATGTAGCTCGATGTGAATAGCGCAAGTTTGCAGGGTTACCGTGAGGCCCGTCTGAGAAAGGATTAGTAATCACGCAGGGGGCTGGAGTTTTAGTCATCTTCCCTGTCAGATCCATACATAGGTCTATCTTCTCACTGTAGTCCCTCTCTGGAACACAATCATATCCCTCAGTGTGAAACATGGCTGTACCCACATGGCGTAGTATAAGCTTCGAAAGGCAATGTTCAAGAGCTGTAAAATGTTCAGTAATCAGCTCCGTTACTGCCTTCTCCCATTTTTCAGCCGTCTCCATTGCCAGCTCTATTATTTGTTTAGGCTCAAACGTAGTGGTTCTTGGTTCGCTATAAACCAGACTGAGCTTCGCTATGAGCTTGTAACCCAGAAGTCTGGGGGGGGTATTGTGCGGCTGCCCCAACTCCACTGTTTCTCTCCAAAAGAGTAGGCCTTTCAGGCCACGCTGCTTGTAGGTTCTTTAGATGGTTAAGAAGTTGAGCCGAAGAGCATAGGTCAGGTACAAAGTTTAGGAATACCTTCCTGAGTCTTTCTAATCTTCTGTGATACCAAGCTACTAAGAAAATAATAACTATAATATTGAAAGTATAATATAAAGACAGGAGCTCTTCAAAAACATGTCCTGCCGCTTCGGCTGTAGGCACCGCCCCCCATCGGGCCCTGTTCTTTTTAATATTTTTAAAAATGAATTGGAGCAAGGATTAAATAGAAACATCTCTATTTTTTGCCGATGATACAAAGTTGTGTAAGGTCATTAGGTCAGAGCAGGACAAACTTGCTTTACAAGGGGATCTGCAAAAATTAGAAGAATGGGCAGGTAAATCGAAAATTAGATTTAATACGGAAAAATGCAAGGTTTCACATTTTGGAAGTAAAAGTAACCAGGCAATCTATTATTTACATAAGACTAGACAAAGCCAAACAGAGGATGAAAGGGATTTGGGAGTAGTAATAGATAACCAGCTAAAGAAAGACTCACAATGCAGGGCAGCGGCTTCTAAAACTAATACAATACTAGCCTGTATTAAAAGAGGCATTGGGAAGAAAGCTTAATTCTGTTACTATTTAAATCCCTGGTAAGACCTCACCTTGATTACGGAGTGCAGTTCTTGGGACCGATCTCAAAAAAATACATTGCAGACTTAGAAAAAGTCAGGGGCCAGAAAGCTAATAAGAGGAATGAAGAATTTAAAGGTACATGAAACCCAAATTTTTTCTTTCATGATTTAGAAAGAGCATGTAATTGTAAACAACTTTCTAATTTACTTCTATTATCTAATTTGCTTCATTTTCTTGATATTCTTTGCTGAAAATCATATCTAGATATGCTCAGTAGCTGCTGATTGGTAGATGCACATAGATGCCTTGTGTGATTGGCTCACCCATGTACATTGCTATTTCTTCAAAAAAACATATCTAAAGAATGAAGCAAATTAGATAATAGAAGTAAATTGGAATGTTATTTTAAATTGTATTCCATTCCTGAATCATGAATGAAAATGTTTGGGTTTAGTGTCCCTTTAAGCTATGAGGAGAGGTTAATCAAACTGGGTCTGTGTTCTCTAGAAAAAAAGTCGCTTGAGAGGTGTCATGACTACTTTATATAAATATATTCAAGGCTCATATACAGAGATGGCAGAAGCTCTGTTTATTCCAAAAAAATTGGTCACAATTTAAGGCTGGAGGAAAGGAGATTTAATTTCCTGCAATGGAAATGTTTTTTCACTGTAAGAGCAATACAATTGTGGAAATCATTACCAGAGGAGGTAGTGAATGCCAATACCTTAGATACATTTAAAAATGCTTTGTATACATTTCTGTCTAGAAACATAATTCAGGGATAAGATTGCTTGTGTTAAATGGGTCACCTTTTTTAGTGGGAATAATTTAAGCTCAACAGGAGTTTTTTTGCCAGCTCTATTATTTGTTTAGGCTCAAACGTAGTGGTTCTTGGTTCGCTATAAACCAGACTGAGCTTCGCTATGAGCTTGTAACCCAGAAGTCTGGGGGGGGGTATTGTGCGGCTGCCCCAACTCCACTGTTTCTCTCCAAAAGAGTAGGCCTTTCAGGCCACGCTGCTTGTAGGTTCTTTAGATGGTTAAGAAGTTGAGCCGAAGAGCATAGGTCAGGTACAAAGTTTAGGAATACCTTCCTGAGTCTTTCTAATCTTCTGTGATACCAAGCTACTAAGAAAATAATAACTATAATATTGAAAGTATAATATAAAGACAGGAGCTCTTCAAAAACATGTCCTGCCGCTTCGGCTGTAGGCACCGCCCCCCATCGGGCCCTGTTCTTTTTAATATTTTTAAAAATGAATTGGAGCAAGGATTAAATAGAAACATCTCTATTTTTTGCCGATGATACAAAGTTGTGTAAGGTCATTAGGTCAGAGCAGGACAAACTTGCTTTACAAGGGGATCTGCAAAAATTAGAAGAATGGGCAGGTAAATCGAAAATTAGATTTAATACGGAAAAATGCAAGGTTTCACATTTTGGAAGTAAAAGTAACCAGGCAATCTATTATTTACATAAGACTAGACAAAGCCAAACAGAGGATGAAAGGGATTTGGGAGTAGTAATAGATAACCAGCTAAAGAAAGACTCACAATGCAGGGCAGCGGCTTCTAAAACTAATACAATACTAGCCTGTATTAAAAGAGGCATTGGGAAGAAAGCTTAATTCTGTTACTATTTAAATCCCTGGTAAGACCTCACCTTGATTACGGAGTGCAGTTCTTGGGACCGATCTCAAAAAAATACATTGCAGACTTAGAAAAAGTCAGGGGCCAGAAAGCTAATAAGAGGAATGAAGAATTTAAAGGGACATGAAACCCAAATTTTTTCTTTCATGATTTAGAAAGAGCATGTAATTGTAAACAACTTTCTAATTTACTTCTATTATCTAATTTGCTTCATTTTCTTGATATTCTTTGCTGAAAATCATATCTAGATATGCTCAGTAGCTGCTGATTGGTAGATGCACATAGATGCCTTGTGTGATTGGCTCACCCATGTACATTGCTATTTCTTCAAAAAAACATATCTAAAGAATGAAGCAAATTAGATAATAGAAGTAAATTGGAATGTTATTTTAAATTGTATTCCATTCCTGAATCATGAATGAAAATGTTTGGGTTTAGTGTCCCTTTAAGCTATGAGGAGAGGTTAATCAAACTGGGTCTGTGTTCTCTAGAAAAAAAGTCGCTTGAGAGGTGTCATGACTACTTTATATAAATATATTCAAGGCTCATATACAGAGATGGCAGAAACTCTGTTTATTCCAAAAAAATTGGTCACAATTTAAGGCTGGAGGAAAGGAGATTTAATTTCCTGCAATGGAAATGTTTTTTCACTGTAAGAGCAATACAATTGTGGAAATCATTACCAGAGGAGGTAGTGAATGCCAATACCTTAGATACATTTAAAAATGCTTTGTATACATTTCTGTCTAGAAACATAATTCAGGGATAAGATTGCTTGTGTTAAATGGGTCACCTTTTTTAGTGGGAATAATTTAAGCTCAACAGGAGTTTTTTTGTAAGTTTATTAGATTTGTATAGGTTGAACTCGATGGACTTCTGTCTTTTTTTCAACTTCATCTACTATGTTACTCCCACTCATACAAGATACTTTCCTTTAAGATTGAACCATATGAATAGGGTCCTCCTTTCATTGATAGGAACAACTCACTTGATGTAGTCCTGTCCACTGAATTGGAATCACAAGGACGGCAGATGCATAAGCTCCTTGCATGGGAAAAGTTGCCACTTCGAAAAGAATGACATCACACACAAACGACCGTTTCACCCCCCACATGGACCAAGCATTATTGGGGCTTCCTAAGGGTGTATGCTCAGCAAGTAGTCTCACAGTTATTTATGTGGCACCCTTTAATCAAATTGGTGAAATATAGACAATACACTTAAAGTAACAATTACAAAATGTGTCAAAACACATTCAATGTTTTCATACATAGTTATTGTGTCAATGACGCAATAGACAAAGTCACCTGCAATCTCAGAATAAACCTACCACAGGCCACTGAACATTTTCCATTAATTTATTGCATAAGGAAAGGAGAGAATTCAAGCTCTTCATCTATATTCTTTATTTTTACATCTAAGTAAAGATGCCCTATCCTAATTTCTCGCCTTCTCACAACTAGATTTAATAAGATGAGGATGACCTTTTCCTTCAAATCTCTTCTCCAAAAGCTTACATTGATTGTCAAAAGTGGCAAGAGTACTGTGGATACAACGGAAAAAATCTACCGGTGGAAGAATGAATCAATCCGTCATTCCCCCAAGATAACACCACATCCAAAAACTCAATCTGATCAGGTTGAATATTTGATGAAAACGATAGACCCATTTAGATACTATTTAGATGATAAAGAAAAGCTGTGGCTGTGGTTCCCTCCCAAATGAAGTCATCAATATAACTGCCATGGGGGGGGCGGAGCCAACTACTGAACTGGTCGGACGTGTCTAAGGGCAGCTCCCGGGTTCAGGATCCTAAATTAGGGGTCTTTTCACAAATTGCAACAACTTTTTGATCAGCATTTGTGTGGAAAGACCCACAAACTGCTATGTTACTGCTATGAGCTTTAAAGGAGTCGGAGAGACCGCACTGATTCTACATTACCATCCTACCCTATAGTGATGATGATGCGAATTGGGTGACCATAAAACTAAGTCAACGCTTTGCACTTGAGCGATTACATGTAGTGTGGCTGGGAATATTCCAGTAAGACTTTGGATGCAACAATACATTGCAGAGTATAACTACCTCACTAACTTTTCAGGGCGGGAGCTGCCATTTTGAGGATAATCCATTTTATCCACAGACCTCCAATCTATCTAGCTTAAGGGAAGCTAAAAATAAATGCTCTCACAGAGAGGCTGACAAGACTACTTAAAACTCCAGTCCCATTTCGAAGGGTAGATACCCTTCATAAGGAACTACTCCGAATCTTCTGACACTTCTCTGCCAACCTCCTGTGACAAAAGGCAAAGAATGACTGAGATATGAGGGAAGTAGAGGGAGTATTTAAGCCTTTGGCTGGGGTGTCTTTGCCTCCTCCTGGTGGCCAGGTTCAGTATTTCCCAACAGTAAGGAATGATGCAGTGGACTCTCCTCATATTAAGGAAAGGCTGCATCGTAAGCATCATATTTTGTAAAGAGCAGTCAGAATTGTTTCGATTAATTTCTTCATGAGATATCTTGGACCCAGAAAAGGTTATAAAGGGACACATAAAGAAAACATTTTTAAAAAAAAAATATGCCAATAAAAAATTATGAGAAAACTGAAAAATATGTATTAATTTTAATAAAATAATGCAGCTAAAACAACAGGAAAACTTTCTGATAACTTTGTGAAGAAACCTGAAAATAAGTGAACAGTGACACTCAGAGGGCGTTATGTAAATAACAGTGAAAAGGACAGTCTAGTCAGCAATAAACTTTAAAGTTTTAGATAGGGCATGTAATTTTAAACAACTTTCCAATTTACTTTTATCATCAATTTTGCGTTGTTCTCTTGGTATTCTTAGTTGAAAGCTAAACCTAGGTAGGCTCATATGCTAGTTTCTTAGCCCCTAAAGGCCGCCTCTTATATGAGTGCATTTGACAGTTTTTAACATCTAGAGGGCGTTAGTTCATGTGTGCCATATAGATAACATTGTGCTCATGTCTGTAGAGTTAGCTAGGAGTCAGTACTGATTGGCTAAAATGCAAGTCTGTTAAAATAACTGACATAAGGGGCAGTCTGCAGAGTCTTAGATACAAGGTAATTACAGAGGTTAACTTACAAAATTTAATGGTACAAAATTGAAGGAGTGGACAACAATATTTGTGAGGAAGGAGGGTGGGAGCGGAAGTCTCAAGTTCGTCACCGGCGATTGACTATTTGAAGGCGGGAAGAAAAGAGGGGCGGGTAAAAATGGCTCCGCAGCTGGATGCGCCATACACAGTAAAGATAAAGCGGTTAAGGAGATATTAAGGAGGGAAAGGTAAGCGTATGAAGAAATAAACCAGAGAGTACAAAAAAAAGGGAAAATATTATTCCCACAGAAAAGAAAGGGGAAACAAGAAGGGAGTGTGAGTAAGAAACGGGGCAAAATAAAAATGGCAGAATAAACAGGAGTGTTTAATATAAAACAAGGCAAGCTGCAGAGAAAAATAAAATTAAATACATGTAATATTGATGTATAGTTTATTTTTCAAGTTAAAAGAAATACTAATAGGCAAATATCTTTAAATATGAAAGTGTATGAGGTACTTATCTTTCTAGAGCAGTAAAAAGAAAGAGGAGGTATTGGTGTGCTCTGGACTGTTTATGGACACTGACCATTCTGATTGGTTGATCTCGACTACTCCATCCATATGCCGGTTATCATTGGTCATTTTGTTTTATCTGCTTATATCTCTGTTATGTATTTATTGATGTTTTCTAAACACTATACTTTAAAAAACAGTCATAGCAGTAAACTGAAAGATAAGCAAGATATGAGTCTCTGTTCTAGTAATAAAATTCACAAAGAGGCGACTTGAAAAATATAATAAAAGTTATCCTTAATTCAAAAATTAATTTAACACTTCCAAAGTATTTCACCCATTGTGATCAGTAGTTGAGTAGCGTGCATCCTACGTGTTTCATGCGTTAAGCTTTTTCTCAGGGATAAACACAGGTTGTGCATATCCGCTATTTAAGGTGAAGGACAAAAGATTTTCACTCCTGTGTCACCACCATTTGCATATAGCGTCCATTAAAGGGACTGTGTGAAGTGTATTAATGCACAAAATGTTCAGCCACAGGGGAGAACATTTTTTGTAAACGTTTATACAGAAAGCTAAAAATGCTAAACCTACAACTAAAAACACTCACAAAAATGTTTACCCTATTTGCCCTCTGTTTCATCATTTACAAATACAAGCCTGTTTGGTTACTATAGAGCTTACAATTGTAAATGGACACATATGTAGTCAAGTCCTAATTGACATGTTTCCTTTCCACTCAGGCTTAAAGGGACATGAAACCCACATTGTTTCTTTCATGATTTAGAAAGAGTATGCAATTTTAAACAGTTTTCTAATTTACTTACATTATTTAATTTAATGTTGTTTAAAATTGTATTGTCTACCTGAATCATGAAAGAAAAAATGTGGGTTTAGTGTCCCTTTAATGTTTTGAAAAGTCTAGCATTCAGTTGCTCTGTATTTATATATATTGTACTTTTAATGTAAAATGAGGGCTACCTGGTAGTGGGTTGGAGAGATCATGGGGTAGATTTACCAATATCTGTCCAACATGATATGTTGTAGCGTATCATGTCCGACAGACATCGCTGAATGACGACAGCATACGCTGTCAGCATTTATCATTACTAAAAATACAAATGTCCAGCAGCACCTTTTAGGTTAAAATTACCTTTATTTCAGCAAAGGGTCACAACATATAAAACAAGCAACGTTTCAGAAAATTCAATCCTTAGTCATGCCTGATCAGTAACAGGAAATGCTACAATTTATACACCTGTGACAATAGTAACAACCAATCCTGGATACACTGCTCACTAGTTCCCCCCATTGTACAGGTGAGAAACATGCTTATACTAAATTTATACAAAAATGTAAAGGTATACTCAAGTACTATTAAAATATGCTATTCATTGTACATAATGCAAGACATAATAATAAAGAGCCTAACATAAAAACTGATCAAATACATATACACAATGAGCACAGAAACACAGATAAATCCAATTCCTAATTCATACCTAGCAGTTGCATACTATCTAGTTTATGGATCCAAAAGGCCTCTTTTCTTTTGAGGAGATTCTTTCTATCCCCTCCCCTACGTAGACAGGGCATATGGTCTATGACCTGGAATCGTAACTGACTTATATTATGCCCATATTTTAGAAAATGAGCAGAAACTGGGCCGTCCTTATTTCTACATCTTATATTGCTCTTGTGTTCATTGATCCTTTCTCTAACCTTACGGGTGGTCTCTCCGATGTTAATGACCCCACATGGACACGATCAAATAAATAGCATATATGGTATTACAAGTAAAAAAGCCCTTCATTTCAAATTTTTTACCAGTTAAAGAATGTAGGAATTGTGACCCCTTAATCATGGAATTGCAGTTACCGCAATTGAGGCATGGGAAGCTCCCCTTATTCTTACATGTTAAATAGCTTTGTTTGACTTTTAGACTCCCCACATCCGTATGCACTAGCTCATCCCTGAGATTTTTCCTTCGCCTATAGGCTGGTCTAGGTATGGTCATAAATTCCTCCGCTTCGGGATGACATGATTGGAGAATTGACCAGTGTTTTTTCACTATATTTGAACTTTCTTTGTTGTGTTTACTGTGATCCATAACCAATGTCAACCTTTTCCCTTTCCTCTGGAAATCCTTACTCATTTCAGATTGACTCTCTACTTTCATTAATTCATCCTTTAAAAGACTAGCAGGATAACTCCTACTAAGAAATGTATTAATCATTTCTTTAAATCTGAGGGTCAGATTCTCTTGTTCTGTTATTATCCTTTCTACCATCATGTATTGACTTCTACAAAGGTATCATACTGTATGGATGGAAACTCTTATAGTGTAACAAACTATTTTAGTACGGTGGGCTTCACATACTAATCCGTACAGAGCCTACCATCCTTCATGTATACAGTAGTATCCAAAAAAGCTGATTGTTTCCTCGCCAGCTGTAAGTGTAAATTTAATTAAATTGGTACTCAAATTATGATCCTGCACAAATTCTTCCAGGGTTCCAATGTCGCCATACCACACACCGAACACGTCAATGTAGCGCCACCAAGTGGCCGCATACATGATGAATTACTCATTCTCATAAACAAATTTCTCTTCATAGATGTTCATGTAAATGTGTGCGTATGTGGGGGCAACATTGGAACCCATGGCAGTACCTTGTCTCTGTAAGTATTATGTATCCTGGAACATGAAATAATTAAAGTACAAAACCATCCTAAGCAGTTGTTCAAAAAAGTCCACTTGAGCAAGTGTATATTGTATACTATTATCAAGTACTCTTCTTACTGTTGCTATACCGCTTTCATGTTTTATGGCAGTATAAAGACTGCCAACATCTAAGGAAAGCAAAATGCACTTGCTTGAACCTAACTCCAAACCCTGAAGTTTTTTCAAAAAGTCTAGACCAGCCTATAGGCGAAGAAAAAATCTCAGGGATGAGCTAGTGCATACGGATGTGGGGAGTCTAAAAGGCAAACAAAGCTATTTACCATGTAAGAATAAGGGGAGCTTCCCATGCCTCAATTGCGGTAACTGCAATTCCATGATTAAGGGGGTCACAATTCCTACATACTATTAACTGGTAAAAAAAAAAATGAAATTAAGGGATTTTTTACTTGTAATACCATATATGCTGTTTATTTGATCAAGTGTCCATGTGGGTCATTTACATCGGAGAGACCACCCATAAGGTTAGAGACAGGATCAATGAACACAAGAGCAATATAAGATGTAGAAATAAGGAAGCCCCAGTTTCTCCTCATTTTCTAAAATATGGGCATAATATAAGTCAGTTATGATTCCAGGTCATTGACCATATACCCTGTCCATGTAGGGGAGGGGATAGAGAGAATCTCCACAAAAGAAAGGAGGCCTTTTAGATCCATAAACTAGATAGTATGCAACCACTAGGTATGAATAAGGAATTGGGTTTATCTGTGTTTCTGTGATATTGTATTGCAGCTCTGTGCTCTTTTTGTATATGTATTTTATCCGTTTTTATGTTAGGCTCTTTATTATTATGTTTTGTATTATGTACAATGAATAGCATATTTTAATAGTATTTGAGTATACTTTAAATTTTTTGTATAAATTTAGTATAAGAATGTTTTCTCACCTGTACATTAGGGGGAACTAGTGAGCAATGCATCCAGGATTGGTTGTTACTATTGTCACAGGTGTATAAATTGTAGCATTTCCTGTTACTTATCAGGCATGACTAAGGATGATTTTGCAGCGTCCTAGCTACAGCGTGCACTCACACAGGAAGGTGCTGTATTCTATTCTGTTTGTACTTGAGCATTTATCATTACACATGCAATTCACCAGAACTGCTTGTGCAATGCGTCCCCTGCAGATTGGCCGCTAGCAGGGGGTGTCAATCAGCCCAATCATATAGGATCGGGCGGATTGAAGACCGTAGCCTCAAAGGCAACGGACCAGTTATGGAGCAGCTCCTGCAGGAACAAGGGCCATTTGGCCCTTGTTAAATCTACCCCATGTGTGAAACTCATTGAGCTTTGTGCCATCTATATTTTCCATAGTTTCATTAGTGGGCATTCCTGTCATTAACATCTGTGGTTGCGAGAGGTGTACAATACATGGTATCTTATACAGCTAACACAAACCCCTAGCAACACAGGAAAACAATTATTACAACCGCAACATGCTTGCAAAATGGTGTATGTAATTGTTTTCTTATGGTAATCTTGTTGAATTAAAGCAAATATGTCTCGAGAGACTAGCCGTGTTTTGGGGTTTTCTAAAGGTGTGCCCAGGATTTTTCAGCATGCAGAAATCATAATTCCCCTGGGAAGTGTCATTTCTTGAAGTTGGGTTTTGGTATTTCAAAGCTGACATGGTTGTCTTGCTTTTATTTTTCTTCTTATATTTTTCCATAAAGTTTTCCTTTTTTGCATCTGTTAGAGGGGGCCATTTTATAGAGGAAGTGTTTTTATTTTTCTTATATGTTCTGTAAGGTTTTAAAGCATTTTTGTAATACCGGTATTCTTCACAGTGGAACTCGTTCAACAGTACTGTGCAAAAGCTTTAGGCAGGTGTTAAAAAATGCTGTTAAGTAAAAATGTTTTAAAAAATAGAAATGTTAATATTTTTATCAATTAATAAAATGCAAAGTGAGTGAACAGAAGAAACATCTAAATCAAATCAATATTTGGTATGACGACCCTTTGTCAAAACAGCATCAATCCTAGGTACACTTGTACACAGTTTTTTTTAAGGAACTTGGCAGGTAGGTTGTTCCAAACATCTTGGAGAACTAACCATAGTTTTTTTTGTGGATTCAGGCTTCAGTCTCTTCATGTAATCTAAAACAGATTTGATGATGTTGAGAAAAGGGCTCTGTGGGGGCCATACAATCACTTTCAGAACTCCTTGTTCTTCTTTGCACTGAAGATAGTTCTTAAAGGACCTCTAGATACAGTAGAACTGCATAATAAACAAGTGTATAATAAAAAGATAATGTAATAACACTTACTCTAAATTTCAAATAAGCAGATTTTTTTTTCTGGCAAATGTATTTCTTCTTCCATTTTCCAGACCCCCTGTATCAAGTGACAGCCAGCAGCCATAGAATAGTATATGTATACCATGTGAACGTGTGCACATGCTAAGTAGGAACTGGTGCCTTAGAAAATATGCATATAAAAATTTTGATAATGGAAATAAACTGGAAAGCATCTAAAAACTGCTTAATCTATCTGAATCATGAGGTTTAATTTGACTTTAGTGTCCCTTTAATGGTATTGCATGATAGATAAAGTATCTGCCTGTACTTCTCAGCATTGAGGAGACCATTAATTCTGACCCAATCCCCAACTCCATTTTCAGAAATGCAGGCCAAAACTTGCAAGGAACCTCCACCATGCTTTACTATTGCCTGTAGACACTCATTCTTATACTGCTCTCCAGCCCTTTAGCGAACAAGCTGCCCTCTGCTACAGCCAAATATTTCAAATTTTGACCCTGCAATCCAGAGCACCTGCTGCCATTTTTCTGCACCCCAGTTCTTGTGATTTCATGCACAGTTAAGTCGATTGGCCTTGTTTCCATGTTGGAGTTATGGCTTTTTGGCCGTAAGTCTTCTGTGAAGACCAATACTGACCAGACAGTAGATGGGTGTGCCAGGGTCCCTCTAGTTTCTTCCAGTTTTGAGCAGTTGGCACTGATGGACATCTTCTAATTGCGATGGGAAGTAAGGATGATGCATCTGTCATCTGTTGCAAGTTTTCTTGGCTGACCACTGCATCTAAAGTCCTCACATGGCCTGTTTCTTTGTGCTTCTATAGAAGAACTTGAAAATCAGATTTGGAAACCCCCATCTACCTTAAAATTTCTGCTTGGGAGAGACCTTGCTGAAGCAGTATAACTACCTTTGTGTCTTGTTGTGTTTCAACCTACATATTAAATTGATTATCATGAGCACCTGTTTGGTATAATTGTTTAATCAATCATGCACGTGACTATATACCCACAAAATCCCTGACTTTGCATAAGGATACCAAGAAGAATTGATGCTATTTCGAAGGCAAAGGTTGGTCACATGGAGAGTGCCTCACAGTTTACAATGTAGAAACAGCCAATTACAAAAGCTTTATGAATTCTGCAATTTTCACGGTTGCTGCAATTTTTTTGCAATATTTTAGTTTAAGGAATGTGCTTTCTTAAATCTAGATCAATGTGACACAATGTGAATCACCAAAAGGAGTAAGTGCAAATAGTAGAGAGTAAAACACATCAGAGTTGTAGTCTGCCTAAAATGTATAATGTGCTAATATTTGACTTAGCATTGAGTAAAAGATGAATCTATTGCACCCATGCACACCCTGATGTAGGACTCTTAATTTATACTACATACGAACTTTCGCAAGTGCCATACAGCCTGATGTCACACACCCTTTGCAACTTGTTTTTTTTAATTTTTTACTACAATTGCAGCAGTCAGTCTGCTGTACTCTCTTAGGGCTCATCTACTTACTGTGGCTGAAAGTTGGACGTGCAAGACACCATGGGAAGAGGACGTATATTTTACGCTGCTCTCGATAGGTGGAGAGAAAGTCTGAGGAATATCCAAAGGCAGTAACTGACAGGTTGTTAAAGAACCTAGGGAGTGCAAAGAAACAGGATATGCGAGGAGATCCTCACCCCTACTAGGGCATGTGAGTTTGGAAGCAAGAATATCAACACATTGTGAGGAATGCAAATAAAAGTTCAGTTTATTTCAACTTTCCTTTTCTTTTTAAAGCCAAACTGAGTCAAAAAGAGAAGTAGTTTCCAGTCACATTTCACCTTTTCAAAAATTATAATAAACGGTCTTGTTTAGAAGCCTATTACCCTATAAAATCTAGTATCTAGTTTTAATATTTGCAGTCCACAAGTGGATACTTCATCTGGGTCACACGTACCACAATTTATGTTTGGTGTATATTTGTCATGTCATAAGCACATGTGTACATAATACTTGTGTAACTTTGGTAAGCCTTGTTTACCTATTTTGCCATATAAATCTTTTGTAGCGTCAACAGCACTTCTATTCAGTGAGCTCTGTTGCACAGATGAGCTAAAACTATTATTGTGGCTGTATGTTTTAGCACCATTTTGGCATAGTAGCAACCAGCCACTATGCTCTGATAGCAGTGACCTAGAAAAACCCTTCTCATTGCTTATACATAATCTCTCAAGTAATTAATGCTTTTTAAAAATATCTTTTTTGGTTTCTGAGATTTGTATGGAACTTTAGGTAATTTTAATAAGTCTGTCAGGCATGGCACAATGGCTGCCAGTTACGCGAGTTGCTTTATGACCTCATAACATAATTGAATGTTTTAGAATCAGGATGCGCAGTTTGTAAGGCAATCAAAGATGTTTTCCCTTATCAAAGTCAGCTTTTATCTTGTAGCATTTTTATCTGACAAATTCATCTGTTACTTAATTTCCGTGGTTTGCTGAAAGGAACACCAATAAAGCAAACAAACATATGTATAGCCAAAAATGCTACAAAGACAAATAATCCACATTTATTGACCTTATAGACTGTTTTAGAGTGTAACAACAAATATCAATCACAAGTCATTGAAGGTTTCTGAAATATTAGCTGTAACTATACACAGTTCTTAAAATTGAATGGCAAATGGAAACATGGCACCAGAAGAATTCATGCAGGAATTAGAAAGCACATGGCACAAAAAACATAATTTATGCTTACCTGATAAATTCCTTTCTTCTGTAGTGTGATCAGTCCACGGGTCATCATTACTTCTGGGATATTACTCCTCCCCAACAGGAAGTGCAAGAGGATTCACCCAGCAGAGCTGCCATATAGCTCCTCCCCTCTACGTCACTCCCAGTCATTCGACCAAGGACCAACGAGAAAGGAGAAGCCAAGGGTGTAGTGGTGACTGGAGTATAATTTAAAAAATATTTACCTGCCTTAAAAAACAGGGCGGGCCGTGGACTGATCACACTACAGAAGAAAGGAATTTATCAGGTAAGCATAAATTATGTTTTCTTCTGTTAAGTGTGATCAGTCCACGGGTCATCATTACTTCTGGGATACCAATACCAAAGCAAAAGTACACGGATGACGGGAGGGATAGGCAGGCTCTTTATACAGAAGGAACCACTGCCTGAAGAACCTTTCTCCCAAAAATAGCCTCCGAGGAAGCAAAAGTGTCAAATTTGTAAAATTTGGAAAAAGTATGAAGCGAAGACCAAGTTGCAGCCTTGCAAATCTGTTCAACAGAGGCCTCATTCTTAAAGGCCCAAGTGGAAGCCACAGCTCTAGTAGAATGAGCTGTAATTCTTTCAGGAGGCTGCTGTCCAGCAGTCTCATAAGCTAAACGAATTATGCTACGAAGCCAAAAAGAAAGAGAGGTAGCAGAAGCCTTTTGACCTCTCCTCTGACCAGAGTAAACGACAAACAGGGAAGACGTTTGTCGAAATTCCTTAGTTGCCTGTAAGTAAAATTTTAGGGCACGAACTACATCCAGATTGTGCAGAAGACGTTCCTTCTTCGAAGAAGGATTTGGACACAAAGAAGGAACAACAATCTCTTGATTGATATTCCTATTAGTGACTACCTTAGGTAAGAACCCAGGTTTAGTACGCAGAACTACCTTATCCGAATGAAAAATCAAATAAGGAGAATCACAATGTAAGGCTGATAACTCAGAGACTCTTCGAGCCGAGGAAATAGCCATTAAAAATAGAACTTTCCAAGATAACAACTTTATATCAATGGAATGAAGGGGTTCAAACGGAACGCCCTGTAAAACGTTAAGAACAAGGTTTAAACTCCATGGCGGAGCAACAGTTTTAAACACAGGCTTAATCCTGGCCAAAGCCTGACAGACGTTTGTGCAACAGAATGGACAGAGCTGAGATCTGTCCCTTTAATGAACTAGCAGATAAACCCTTTTCTAAACCTTCTTGTAGAAAAGACAATATCCTAGGAATCCTAACCTTACTCCAAGAGTAACCTTTGGATTCGCACCAATATAGGTATTTACGCCATATCTTATGGTAAATCCTTCTGGTAACAGGCTTCCTAGCCTGTATTAAGGTATCAATAACTGACTCAGAAAACCCACGTTTTGATAAAATCAAGCGTTCAATTTCCAAGCAGTCAGCTTCAGAGAAGTTAGATTTTGATGTTTGAAAGGACCCTGTATCAGAAGGTCCTGTTTCAGAGGTAGAGACCAAGGTGGACAGGATGACATGTCCACCAGGTCTGCATACCAAGTCCTGCGTGGCCATGCAGGTGCTATTAGAATAACTGATGCTCTCTCCTGTTTGATTCTGGCAATCAATCGAGGAAGCATCGGGAAGGGTGGAAACACGTAAGCCATCCTGAAGTCCCAAGGTGCTGTCAGGGCATCTATCAGGACTGCTCCTGGATCCCTGGATCTGGACCCGTAACGAGGAAGCTTGGCGTTCTGTCGAGACGCCATGAGATCTATCTCTGGTTTGCCCCAATGACGAAGTATTTGAGCAAAGACCTCCGGATGAAGTTCCCACTCCCCCCGGATGAAAAGTCTGACGACTTAAGAAATCCGCCTCCCAGTTCTCCACTCCCGGGATGTGGATTGCTGACAGGTGGCAAGAGTGAGACTCTGCCCAGCGAATTATCTTTGATACTTCCATCATTGCTAGGGAGCTTCTTGTCCCTCCCTGATGGTTGATGTAAGCTACAGTCGTGATATTGTCCGACTGAAACCTGATGAACCCCCGAGTTGTCAACTGGGGCCAAGCCAGGAGGGCATTGAGAACTGCTCTCAATTCCAGAATGTTTATTGGTAGGAGACTCTCCTCCTGACTCCATTGTCCCTGAGCCTTCAAAGAATTCCAGACGGCACCCCAACCTAGAAGGCTGGCATCTGTTGTTACAATTGTCCAGTCTGGCCTGCTGAATGGCATCCCCCTGGACAGATGTGGCCGAGAAAGCCACCATAGAAGAGAATTTCTGGTCTCTTGATCCAGATTCAGAGAAGGGGACAAGTCTGAGTAATCCCCATTCCACTGACTTAGCATGCACAGTTGCAGTGGTCTGAGGTGTAAGCGTGCAAAGGGTACTATGTCCATTGCCGCTACCATTAAGCCGATTACCTCCATGCATTGAGCCACTGACGGGTGTTGAATGGAATGAAGGGTGTGGCAAGCACTTTGAAGTCTTGTTAACCTGTCTTCTGTCAGGTAAATCTTCATTTCTACAGAATCTATTAGAGTCCCCAGGAAGGGAACTCTTGTGAGTGGAACGAGTGAACTTTTCTTTTCGTTCACCTTCCATCCATGTGACCTTAGAAATGCCAGTACTAACTCTGTATGAGACTTGGCAGTTTGAAAGCTTGAAGCTTGTATCAGAATGTCGTCTAGGTACGGAGCTACCGAGATTCCCCGCGGTCTTAGTACCGCCAGAAGAGCACCCAGAACCTTTGTGAAGATTCTTGGAGCTGTAGCCAATCCGAATGGAAGAGCTACAAACTGGTAATGCCTGTCTAGGAAGGCAAACCTTAGGTACCGGTAATGATCTTTGTGAATCGGTATGTGAAGGTAAGCATCCTTTAAATCCACTGTGGTCATGTACTGACCCTTTTGGATCATGGGTAAAATTGTCCGAATAGTCTCCATCTTGAACGATGGAACTCTTAGGAATTTGTTTAGGATCTTTAAGTCCAGGATTGGTCTGAAAGTTCCCTCTTTTTTGGGAACCACAAACAGATTTGAGTAAAACCCTTGTCCCTGTTCCGACCGTGGAACTGGATGGATTACTCCCATTAACAAAAGCTCTTGTACGCAGCGTAGAAACGCCTTTTTCTTTGTTTGGTTTGTTGACAACCTTGACAGATGAAATCTCTCTCTTGGAGGAGAGTATTTGAAGTCCAGAAGGTATCCCTGAGATATGATCTCTAGCGCCCAGGGATCCTGGACATCTCTTGCCCAAGCCTGGGCGAAGAGAGAAAGTCTGCCCCCCACTAGATCCGATCCCGGATCGGGGGCCCTCAATTCATGCTGTTTTAGGGGCAGCAGCAGGTTTCCTGGCCTGCTTGCCCTTGTTCCAAGACTGGTTAGGTCTCCAGCCTTGTCTGTAGCGAGCAACAGATCCTTCTTGTTTTGGAGCAGAGGAAGTTGATGCTGTTCCTGCTTTGAAATTCCGAAAGGAACGAAAATTAGACTGTCTGGCCTTAGGTTTGGCCCTGTCTTGAGGCAGGGCGTGGCCTTTACCTCCTGTAATGTCAGCGATAATTTCTTTCAAACCAGGCCCAAATAAGGTCTGCCCTTTGAAAGGTATATTAAGTAATTTAGACTTAGAAGTAACATCAGCTGACCAGGATTTTAGCCACAGTGCTCTGCGCGCCTGAATGGCGAATCCTGAATTCTTAGCCGTAAGTTTAGTTAAATGTACTACGGCCTCCGAAATGAATGAATTATCTAGCTTAAGGACTCTAAGCTTGTCCGTAATGTCATCCAGAGTAGCTGAACTAATGGTCTCTTCCAGCGACTCAAACCAGAATGCCGCCGCAGCCGTGACCGGCGCAATGCATGCAAGGGGTTGCAATATAAAACCTTGTTGAACAAACATTTTCTTAAGGTAACCCTCTAACTTTTTATCCATTGGATCTGAAAAGGCACAGCTATCCTCCACCGGGATAGTGGTACGCTTAGCTAAAGTAGAAACTGCTCCCTCCACCTTAGGGACCGTTTGCCATAAGTCCCGTGTGGTGGTGTCTATTGGAAACATCTTTCTAAATATCGGAGGGGGTGAGAACGGCACACCAGGTCTATCCCACTCCTTAGTAATAATTTCAGTTAGTCTCTTAGGTATAGGAAAAACGTCGGTACTCGTTGGTACCGCAAAATATTTATCCAACCTACACATTTTCTCTGGTATTGCAACTGTGTTACAATCATTCAGAGCCGCTAACACCTCCCCTAGTAATACACGGAGGTTCTCCAGCTTAAATTTAAAATTTGAAATATCTGAATCCAATCTGTTTGGATCAGAACCGTCAGCCGCAGACAGAAGCTCTCCGTCCTCATGTTCTGCAAGCTGTGACGCAGTATCTGACATGGCCCTAGTATTATCAGCGCACTCTGTTCTCACCCCAGAGTGATCACGCTTGCCTCTTAATTCTGGTAATTTAGCCAAAACTTCAGTCATAACAGTAGCCATATCTTGTAATGTTATTTGTAATGGCCGCCCAGATGTACTGGGCGCCACAATATCGCGCACCTCCCGAGCGGGAGATGCAGGTACTGACACGTGAGGTGAGTTAGTCGGCATAACTCTCCCCTCGCTGTTTGGTGAAATTTGTTCAATTTGTACAGATTGACTTTTATTTAAAGTAGCATCAATACAGTTAGTACATAAATTTCTATTGGGCTCCACTTTGGCATTAGCACAAATAGCACAGATATCTTCCTCTGAATCAGACATGTTTAACACACTAGCAAATAAACTTGCAACTTGGAATACTATTCAAGTAAAATACTATGAAAACGTACTGTGCCTATAAGAAGCACAGAAGATTTATGACAGTTGAAAATTAATAAACTGAAAAAGTTATAGCATCAATCTTTGTAAACAACACAACTTTAGCAAAGGTTTGTTCCCATTAGCAAAAGACAACTAACCCTGATAGCAGAAAAAAATTACAGAATAAACGTTTTTTATCACAGTCAACTACAATCTCACAGCTCTGCTGTGAATGATTACCTCCCTCAAAACAAGTTTTGAAGACCCCTGAGTTCTGTAGAGATGAACCGGATCATGCAGGAAATACAATGAGCTGCTGACTGAATTTTTTGATGCGTAGCAAAAGCGCCAAAAAATGGCCCCTCCCCCTCACACACAACAGTGAGAGAGATCAGAAACTGTCAGAAACTAGATCAAGCAACTGCCAAGTGGAAAAATAGTGCCCAAACATTTTATTCACCCAGTACCTCAGAAAATGAAAACGATCTTACATTCCAGCAAAAACGTTTAACATAAATTAAGAGTTATTAAAAAGCCTGTTGCTAGTCCCTGCAAAATAGGCTAAAGTCTTATGTACACAGTGTAATTCCAGTGAAGTACCATTCCCCAGAATACTGAAGTGTAAAATATACATACATGACATTATATCGGTATGGCAGGATTTTCTCATCAATTCCATTGTCAGAAAATAAAAGCTGCTACATACCTCTTTGCAGATTAATCTGCCCGCTGTCCCCTGATCTGAAGTTTACCTCTCCTCAGATGGCCGAGAAACAGCAATATGATCTTAACTACTCCGGCTAAAATCATAGTAAAAACTCTGGTAGATTCTTCTTCAAACTCTACCAGAGAAGGAATAACACACTCCGGTGCTATTATAAAATAACAAACTTTTGATTGAAGGTATAAAACTAAGTATAATCACCATAGTCCTCTCACACATCCTATCTAGTCGTTGGGTGCAAGAGAATGACTGGGAGTGACGTAGAGGGGAGGAGCTATATGGCAGCTCTGCTGGGTGAATCCTCTTGCACTTCCTGTTGGGGAGGAGTAATATCCCAGAAGTAATGATGACCCGTGGACTGATCACACTTAACAGAAGAAATTATAATCAGAACATACTTTAAAAACAAACAAAACCAAAAGAACCCCCCCACACACACACACACTCAAAAAAACTAATATTTTAAAACAGTATCATGTTTCATAGCTGTTAAAACATTCCATGATTATTTATCCGTTCCATAGATATTTTTGTGGAAAAAATAATATATATTTAGTTTATTATATATTTATATTTAGTTTATTAAAAATGAAATCCCCTCTAAAATGATAAAATAATATTACCAAACGTCTACCTATAAAGCAGAAGTCTTAAGGATTAAAATCATTTCACACTGATGCCACCAGGATGACGGACATTTCCAGGTCTCGCACAACAGATAGTGGGAAACTTCTGGTGGTGACAGCAGGTGGACAGGCTCTCTGCCTGGGAACATTGTTAAATAGGGCCTAAGATTAAATGTGTTTAAATTAAATTGTTCTTTAAAACAATTCTATTTTAAAACATGTAGTGCTGCTTTAAAACCTGAAAAAGGATGAGGGAAAACAAAAGGCCATGTTACACATGTTCACTATGAAATATACAGTATATATATATATATGCACAATGGGAAAACGGTGCTTGGGTCACAGAATCCTCTCTCTGATGGATCTTTACAAATGGGATGAAGTTGAGAAGCAAAGTTTTAGTGTGTAAGGATTGGAGCCATCTGTAGAGGAAAAAAAATGAAGTGGAATTTTACTTAGGGAGCATAAAATAAAGTATAATAACTTTAAAAAGGTTTTTGACATGGGTTTTGAAAAATCAGCACATTATTTTGGTTTAGATCTTTAAATGGACATTGTGCATCTAAAGTCTGTGTGAAACAGACGCATTAAAGCACACAAATTGTTGTTTCCCATAAAAAAAAAAAGTAAAGTGAAAGAGACAGGGACAGTCAAGTCAAAGTTAAACAAACATACGGTTATGTTAGATGTGCACACTCTTGAGCTCATATGAACATACTTAGGTTTACTCTTTAACAAAGGATAGTGCGAGAACAGAGCAAATTTGATAACATAAGTAAATAGTAAAGTTCTTTAAAAATGGCATGTTCTATCTAAACAATGAAAGTTTAATTTTGACATTACTGTCCCTTTAAACGGAAACTCACTGACTTTTAGGTGTCTGTGAAACGGTTATATTAGTTTGCATTTTAAAAAAAATGTAATTTAACATTTTTAAGGGGAAAATCAATTTCTCTTAAATGTCCCTTTAAATGCAGTCCTAGGCATCAGGAGAGAATACATGGAATGAAAGTTGTGCTTTATGTTAAATAAAATTATTAAAATCCTGCAAATCGGAGCGCACAAAACATACTTTGCATTCCCTAGTTTTACCTCATAACAGTGTAAATTGTAGAAATAAGCCAAACGAGAGGAAAAATGATAACTCAGTAATGCCCATTCGGTGTTTGTTAAGAGAAACAAATGCCATATCTAGCCGTGGGTTGTGGCATTCGGCTCTATTCGTAGCAGATTATATACGTTATAGTGCAACAAACAAAGATCTGGATTTGCACAGATCTTCGTGCATTGCACTATTACATGAATATATATAAAAAAAAAAAAAAAATAGCTGAATCCCACAGCCTGTGGGCAGGATCCGCATTTGTTTGTATTAAGGAATGAAAAATGCACATTATATTATTATTATAAATAGAGGCAAGAAAAAAAATGTCATTGCAACAAAAAGTAATCACAGTGGTCAAAGAGATGGAAAAACAGCTATTTTTTTTTTTGTGCTTGACAAACTTTGAACATTTCGTAAACCACTGAGTGGACGTTGCAAGAAACATCAAAGTTAATAGAAAGGGAAGTGATCAATTGCTAGTTTTAAGAAAAGCCAGAGGAAGCGTATACAATATGAATTTTTTTATTCTGAACCACAAGTTGCTATTTATTAACCTATTTTGAGTGTCGTGTGACTATCACAAGGGCAATAAAAATAGCTTGGAGATGGTCTGATTATTTTATACATAAAAACATAAAATAAAATTGTACAAATGTTTAACTGTCAGACTTTCTTAATTTCTCAAAGGTCAATTCAATGGGACACTAAACACTAAATACATTTTATGCACCTCTCTCTAATCATAAGTGGTGCCATTATGGAACCTAAGTTACACTGCAGTTATCTTAAAGTGATGGTAAAGTTGCACTATATTCAAAGCGGCATTTGTCACATCTTTATAAAATTAACATGAGTTTAATTTAAAATTTTGTTTTGTTTTTTAAATATAAATAAAGTTACTAATACTTAAAACATTAAATCTGAGTGTCCCGTATTCAGCCCAGCTCCGTATCCAATTTTATTTTGGTGACGTATTCTTTGGCATCCAGTTGAAATCATGGACGTTAGGCGACCAGGACTTTAGCCAAACTGCCCTCTCTATCTACAGCGCATGCTCAAGTAACTTACTGCATCGGGAGGGAGCTTGGGTGCTTACATGGAGAGCGGGTGGGAGCGCTCTCTACATTAGACAGAGAATTGACCAGGAAGTCTATGGAGGATGAAGCAAGGCACAGTAAATATAAAAATTAAAAAGGAAAAAAACTTTTGAAAACAAGTTAAAAAAACAAAACAGCGATTTTATTAATGATAGGATAGGCTACCTAACAGGAACGATCAAAGAGCCGCAATTTTACCATCACTTTAAGGAGAGTGCAAACACATCAGCACTGGAATGTAGTGAAAACAAAATCCATGCTTACCTGATAAATTATTTTCTTTCCTGGCATGGAGAGTCCATGAATCCTTTCTAATTACTAGTGAAAATTCAACTCCTGACCACCAGGTGGAGGCAAAGAACACCCCAGCAGAGCTTTAAGTATCCTCTCCCTTCCCACAATCCCCAGTCATTCAGCGGAGGAAATATGGAAAGAGAAGAGGACCCAAAGGGTATAGAGGTGCCTGAGGTTTAAAAAATGACAAAAGCCATCTAAAAATTAAGGGCGGGTCGTGGACTCTCCATGCCAGGAAAGAAAAGAATTTATCAGGTAAGCATCAATTTTGTTTTCTTTCCAATGGCATGGAGAGTCCACAAATCTATTCTAATTACTAGTGGGAACCAATACCCAAGCTAGAGTACACAGAATGGAAGGGAGGGGGAAACAAAAAATGCGGACCTAAACTTAGGGCACCACCCCTTTAAAATATTGCTCCCAAGGAAGCCTCAGCCTGAGGCAAAAAAAAAACCCGGAGCATGAAAAAAGTATGCAACAAAGACCAAGTGGTCAACTGCAAATTTGCTCCACAGAAGTCACGTCAAAAAAAAAAACAGGAAGAAGAAAAAACAGCCCTAGAGGAAAGAGCCGAAATCCTCTCAGGAGGCAGTTGCCCCACTATCTCCTAAGCCAACCAAAATAAACTCCACAACCCAAAGGAAAGTAGTGGATGTGGCTTCCAGACCCTTGAGTTTGCCAGCAAAGACTAAAAAAAAAAAAAAAAAAAGGTCAGAAATTGACAGAAATCTTTAGCAACCTGAAATTTAAAACACAAATTACATCCAGGCTGAGAAACAGATGATCTTAAACAGGAGTTAGGACACAAAGGAGGAACATCAAGTTTGAAGAATTTGCGGTTCAAAACCCCATAGAAAAAAATCCCCATAGAAACGAAGGATTGTCTATCCACCTGGAAAAAAGCCAAAAACTTTTCAAGACAGCAATCTGTTAACAATAGAATGCATAGAGACAAACGGAGCCTGAAGAACAAGGATAAGCCTCCAAGGAGGAACAACAGGTTGAACACAGTCCTGATTCTGGCCAGGTCTTGAGCAAAGGACAGAACATCTGTCGGAACTGCTAAACATTTATGAAACAGAAAGAAGAATTCTGGTCCATGAGAGAACTGACAGACAAACCCTTCTGTAGACCGACTTGGAAAAAATACAAAATACAGGGGAAACTTGCGATACACCACAGAAAACCCAGAGATATGCCTCAGGAAAAAAATATGTGCGCCAATCCATAAGAAAAAAGATACAATTAACCGGCTAACGAGCCTGGATCAAGGAGACATAACCAATTCAGGAACCTTGCATAGATAAGCTAAGTGCTCAATTTCCATGAAGACAGGTTCAGATTCAAGAACTGGGTGAAGAATCACCAAAACTAGCTCCTGATACGGGACCCCACCTGAGTAAGGAGAACATACAGCGGAAAAGGAAAAATGTCATAGGACTGTTAGAGTGTCTACCAGAACCGATTGCAGATCTCTAGACCTGGATCTGTATCTGGGAAGCTAGGAGATTAGACGAGAAGCCATCAGAACCCTAGTGAGAAACATCTGTCGCTCAGGGATCTGCCTCCCAGTAGACCACACTAGGGAAGATAAAACAGAAATGTGGCAGATGAAAGACTCCATCCACCTAAGGATGCGAGTCACCCTACATCGTTAACGAACTCCAGGAACCTTCCTGATAGTTGAAATAAACCACCAAAAAGAAGGATTCCGATTGAAAACAGATAAAATGGATCTCATTCTGACGAGGCCAGGCAATCAGGACATAGATATAGCTCTCAATTCTATACAATTATTGGAGTGACAGACGCCGACTGAGTCCAGATTCCCTGAGCTCCTAATGGACCCAAACTGCTCCCCAGCCAGAAGGCTGGCCTCTAAGGAACACTCTCCCAGGGAGGTCTCAAGAAACGAGTTGCCTTGAACTGAAGGACCTGAAAGAGGCACCAGGACAGAGAGAATCACATCTTGTAGTCTAGGACTATCCTCCGATAGAGGCACCAGAAGTCCCCTATTCCAGGGACAGAAAATTGTTACCTAAGTCAAGAAGAAAAAGTAGCTTTTCCACAAACATACTCTTGATTTCTGCATCTCAGCTAATGCCTAAAAAAGTTTTTTAACCCAGGGCTGATAAATAATGCTGCAGAAGGTTACCGTTGGGCTACCAGGCAGACCGAAAGAAGGAACCTCAGCCAATAGAACAAAAAAATAAAACAGTTTGTGAGCACGCAATCAAGGTGCAAATAGTTTGAGCTGATCTTGAGCTGCAAACCTAAACAGACATCCAGTGCCAGCAGCTGGATACGAACCAACAACCTTTGAGTTGCAAAGCCACAAAACTAACCAATAGGCTACATTGGCCGGTTTTACTATTTGCTAGGCAACTAAGCTGATCATCAGGCTACTAAAGCTGGCTGCAGATTGCTGAAATCATCGCGACTACTTGCTGTCAGCAAAAAATAACAGCAGGGATATTAAAAAATAAACTATACCCTTAGAGAAAAAATATGAAATATTGCTCTAGCAATAAGAATAAACAGATCCCCCTAGGGGAAAAAAAGTTTTAAACAGCTTTTGAACACACATTCAAGGTGCAAGTAGCTGTCGCTGGTTTCAAACCTTATGCTTGCTAGGCAGCTAAGCTAACCTGTAGGCTACTATAGCTGGCTATCTGAAAAACACACCCTTTCTATTGAAGAAAAGGAGGAATAAAACATGAAAATGTTTAAATCCCTAAAAATCACCTTTATTATGAGAGTAGAAAAACATAAGATAAGCAGACCTAATTCTTATAACAATATTTAGGAAAAACGCACAGCGGGGACATCGCTGGATACCCCCTGGATAAGTCCTGCCTGGTATTGAACCTTGAGTTCCAGATTCAGATACCAGTTTACTCTGTCGGCACCATTGTAAAAGGCAAACCGCATGACGGGGACACAGCTTGTGACTTTCTTGCTAGGCTTTGTCTGGGATTGAACCCAGGACTCCAGGTTCAGAGACCAGTTTGCTCTGTCTGCGCCACTGGAGAATGTTTTAAGAATTTCAATTATGAAAGATCAAGTGCCTTGTGTGACCTACAAAATAAGAGCCTCACACACTACCTACTGCGCTAAAAATGCCTAGTTAGCAAAAATATAGGGATAAAGGCAAATGCTAAGATCCATAAAGGCACATATTACAAATAAAAAGATAAGATAAGCAGGAACAGAACTTATAATGATATGATTATATATATATATATATATATATATATATATAAATATATATATATATATATATATATATATATATATATACACCTCTACTGTAGACTGAGAGTCTAAATCTAAATGTTAAAGTTTCTATTAATATGTACAGAGGACTAAAGGGAAGATAAGCAGAAATACTGCGCATACCCAGTAAAGAGAAACCTCTACTATAAAAGATAGGGATAAAACATGTAAATGCTAACAATCCCTAAAACACACAAATAAAAAATACAGTAGAAGAAAAATTAAGATAAGCAGACATAATGCTTAAACAATTTCAGTAAAAATGCTTCTTCTACTGAAGGAGTGGGACACAACAATAATCCCTAAAAAGTACATTGATATTTTCAAGGAACAAAGAGATCCTGCCATCTAGCTGTGATCACCTCACTACAAAAGAGAATGAGGATTACACAATACATAAAAATATATATCTCCCTCTAGATATTATTAGCAAGAATATCCTATAGATTGAATATGAACAGGAAAAAGGTATCCCTAATGGCATATCTCACTATGTACAGAAGGAAAGAATAAGCAGAACATCATCGTTATAAAAGAGCCATCACATTTCTACATTGGTAGAAAATTAAACCTGTAATGTCAGCAAACCACCATCAGATGGAAAAAGGAACCAGGAATCTCTGCTAACATATATAAAAGTACTGGCAAAAGAAGGTCAATGCACACTACAAAATAAATATATACATAAAAAAAAATTAGAAAAACTGCGTCTTAAAAATCGGAATCTACTATCAGATAATAAAAACGAAATTTATGCTTACCTAATAAATTTATTTCCTCTGGGACATGACGAGTCCACGGATCATCTTCATTACTTATGGGATATTCACCTCCTGGTCAGCAGGAGGAGGCAAAGAGCACCCACAGCAGAGCTGTTAAATAGCTCCTCCCTTCCCTCCCAATCCAGTCATTCGACCGAAGTTAGGAAGAGAAAGGAAAAGCCAAAAGGTGCAGAGGTGTCTGAAGTTTAGAAAAAAAAACACATCCTGTCTGAAGACAGGGCGGGCCGTGGACTCATCATGTCCCAGAGGAAATAGATTTATCAGGTAAGCATAAATTTCGCTTTCCTCTTAAGGACATGACGAGTCCAGGGATCATCTTCATTACTTATGGTATACAATACACAAGCTTAGAGGACACCGATGATACGGGAGGGACAAGACAGGATACCTAAACGGAAGGCACCGCTGCTTGAAGAACCTTTCTCCCAAAAGCAGCCTCAGTCGAGGCAAAAGTGTCAACTTTATAGAATTTAGAAAAAGTATGAAGGGAGGACCAAGTAGCAGCCTTGCAAATCTGCTCAACTGAAGCTTCGTTCCTGAAAGCCCATGAAGAAGCGACAGCCCTAGTGGAATGAGCTGTAATCCTCTCAGGAGGTTCTTTTCCAGCAGTCTCATATGCAAAGCGGATGATACTTCTTAGCCATAAAGACAAAGAAGAAGCTGTAGCCTTCTGACCCTTACGTTTGCCTGAAAAAACAACAAATAACGAAGAGGACTGACGAAAGTCCTTAGTTGCCTGTAAATAGAACTTTAATGCACAAACAACATCCAAATTGTGCAAAAGACGCTCCTTCTTAGAAGAAGGATTAGGACACAAAGAAGGAACCACAATCTCCTGATTGATGTTACGATCAGAAACAACCTTAGGAAGAAAACCTAATTTAGTGCGTAAAACCACCTTATCTGCATGGAAGATAAGGGGCAGAACATTGCAAAGCCGAGAGTTCAGACACTCTACGGGCAGAGGAAATAGCCACAAGAAACAAAACCTTCCAAGATAATAACTTAATATCTATGGAATGCATGGGCTCAAACAGAGCCCCCTGTAAGACAGAAAGAACAAGATTAAGACTCCACGGGGGGAGCAATAGGCTTAAAAACAGGTCTGATCCTGACTAAAGCCTGACAAAAAGACTGAACGTCCGGAACCTCAGCCAGACGTCTGTGTAACAGAACCGACAGGGCCGAGATCTGACCCTTTAAGGAACTGGCCGACAACCCCTTCTCCAATCCCTCTTGGAGAAAAGACAGAATTCTGGGAATCCTAACCTTACTCCACGAGTAACCTCTGGATTCACACCAATGGAAATATTTACGCCAGATCTTATGGTAAATCTTTCTAGTCACTGGCTTACGAGCCTGAATTAAAGTCTTCACAACCGCATCAGAAAAACCTCGTTTGGATAAAATCAAGCGTTCAATTTCCAAGCAGTCAGCTTCAGAGAAGCTAGATTCGGATGAAGGAAGGGTCCTTGGATGAGCAGGTCCTTCCTCAACGGAAGCCTCCAAGGTGGTAGAGATGACATTTTTACCAGATCTGCATACCAAGTCCCGTGAGGCCACGTGGGAGTGATAAGAATCACCGGAGCTCTCTCCTGACTGATTCTTGCAATGACCCGAGGAAGGAGTGCAAACGGAGGAAACAGGTAAGCAAGACTGAAGGACCAAGGAACTGTCAGAGCATCTATCAGTTCCGCTTGAGGATCGCTGGACCTCGATCCGTATCTTGGCAGCTTGGCATTCTGGCGAGACGCCATGAGATCAAGTTCCGGTAAATCCCACCTGAGAACCAGACTGGCAAACACCTCCGGATGAAGTTCCCACTCGCCCGGATGGAAGGTCTGTCTGCTTAGAAAATCCACCTCCCAATTGTCCACCCCTGGGATGTGGATCACTGACAGAACACACGAGTGGGCTTCCGCCCACCGAATTATTTTGGCTACCTCTTTCATCGCTAAGGAACTCCTCGTTCCTCCCTGGTGATTGATGTAGGCCACCGTAGTTATATTGTCCGACTGGAACCTGATAAACTGGGCTGAAGCCAGGCTGGAAGGGAATTGAAAACCGCTCTCAATTCTAGAATGTTGATAGGGAGCGCAGACTCTACTTGAGACCAAGTTCCCTGCACCCTCCTGGAACCCCAGACTGCAACCCAATAGGCTGGCGTCTGTTGTTACAATCACCCAGGACGGTCTGCGAAAATAGGTTCCCTGAGAAAGCTGATCCCGAGACATCCACCACTGAAGAGAGTTCCTTGTCCCCTGATCTGGGGTTATTAGAGGGGACAAATATGCATAGTCTCCATTCAACTGCCTGAGCATGTTCAACTGCAAAAAGGTCTGAGATGGAACCGCGCAAACGGAATGATTTCCATTGCCGCTACCATCAGGCCGATTACTTCCATGCATAGAGCTACTGATGGTTGGGGAGTTGACCAAAGGACCTGACAGGTCTCTATTATCTTTGATTTCCTGACTTCTGTCAGAAAAATCTTCATCAGAACTGAATCTATCTGGGTACTTAGGAAGATAACCCTCGTACTTGGAACCAGAGAACTCTTTTCCAGATTTACTTTCCAACCATGAGATCTTAGGAAAGCTATTACTATGTCCGTATGAGTCCTTGCCAGGACGCAAGACGGCGCCTGAATAAGGATGTCGTCCAGATACGGCACCACTGCAATACCCTGCGGTCTCAGCACCGCTAGAAGGGACCCAAGGAACTTTGTGAAAATCCTGGGAGCCGTGGCCAGTCCGAATGGAAGGGCAACAAATTGAAAATGCTTGTCCAGATAGGCGAATCTCAGAAACTTGTGATGGTCCTTGTGTATAGGAACATGAAGGTACGCATCCTTTAGATCCACTGTGGTCATGAATTGACCCTCCTGGATCAGAGGAAGAATAGTGCGAATGGTCTTCATCTTGAATGACGGGACTCTGAGAAACTTGTTTAGACTCTTGAGATCTAATATTGGACGGAAGGTTCCCTCCTTCTTGGGAACCACAAACAGGTTTGAATAAAACCCCTGCCCGAGTTCTTGGACTGGGACAATTACTCCCACGGAAACAAGGTCTTTTAAACAATGTAAGAATGCCTCTCTTTTTGTCTGGTTTGCAGATAACCTGGAAAGAAGAAACCTTCCCTGGGGGGGTGAAGGTCTTGAACTCCAGTTTATATCCCTGTGAGACTATTTCTATCGTCCAGGGATCCTGAACGTCCCGCGTCCAGGCCTAAACGAACAAAGAGAGTCATCCCCCAACCAGGTTCGGACCTGGGTCGGGGGCCCGACCTTCATGCAGATTTAGGCTCAGCAGCAGGCTTCTTGGCTTGTTTACCTTTTGCCCACTGAAAAGGTCTCCCAGTGGGCTTTGACTAGACATAGGTACCCTCCTGCCTGGGGGAGGCTGACAAAGCAATTCCCTTGAAGTTTCTGAAGGAATGAAAATTATTTTGTCGTCCCTTTAATTCATTCTTCTTGTCCTGAGGAAGGAGATGACCCTTACCTCCAGTAATGTCAGAAATGATCTCCTTCAAACCTGGTCCAAATAAAGTTTTCCCCTTATAAGGGATAGCTAGAAGCTTGGACTTGTCAGTGGACCAGGGCTTTAGCCATAAGGATCTGTGTGCTAAAATGGAGAAACCCGAACTCTTAGCAGCTAACTTAGTAATCTGTAAGGAAGCATCCTTAATAAAGGAGTTGGCCAACCTCAAGGCCTTGATCCTATCCTGGATTCCCTCCAATGGAGTCTCTGATCTAAAGGAGTCAGATAGGGCATCAAACCAATAAGCCACAGCACTGGTCACCGTAGCGATGCATGCGGCCTGTTGGAAAAGTAGACCCTGTTGTACATAAATCTTTTTAAGTAAACCCTCAATTTTTTTTAAATTTTTTTTATCCATAGGATCTTTGAAAGCACAACTATCCTCTATAGGACTAGTGGTATGCTTAGCCAGAGTAGAAATAGCTCCCTCTACCTTGGGAACCATCTGCCAATCTCCCTTAATAGCGTCTGCTATAGGGAACATCTTCTTGAAAGTAGGTGACGGAGAAAAAGGAATACCTGGTCTGTCCCATTCCTTAGCAATAACTCTGAAGTTCTCTTAGGGACTGGAAAAACTTCTGAGAAAGAAGGGACTTCAAAATATCTGTCAAGCTTACCCAGCTTCTCAGGGGCCACGACTATTGAGAAATCGCAGTTGTCTAAAATAACCAAAACCTCCCTGAGTAACAGGCGGATGTGTTCTAATTTAAATCTGAAAGATACCACTTCAGAATCAGTTAAAGGAGTAGAAATTTCACCTTCTGATAACATCTCCATACCCTCCAACTCAGCAACCTGGGAGGGTCCATCTGAGATCGCCACTAATGCATCAGAAACCTCACTAGTGTCCTTCCTTTTACGCTTGCCTTGAAACATTGGAAAGGCTGATAAGGCATCTGAAATAGTAGATGACATTAGGGTAGCCAGGTCCTTTAAGGAGACCTCCGATAAGGCTTGCGAAGGGTTAACAGTACAGGACGCTGCTTGCACAGGCATTAAACTTGGGACATTTGAGGAGAGAAATGTGGCATACTGCGAGACTCATCTAGAGACTCCTGGGAAGTACCCGCCCTAGAAAGGTTTTGCACATGTAAAATCTTATCCTTGTAGCTCAAGGCCCTCTCAATACATGAGGGACAAAAAGGCATTGGTGGTTCAACACAGGCACTCACGCACATAGAACAGTTGCTAGATTGCATAGCTTCCATGTCCACATCCATAACACAATTAAAAAAAAAAAACTCTAAAAAAAACAAACTTTTTTTTTTTTTTTTGCTTTTCAAATATAGTACTATAGAGTTACCACTATCAGCAATGAGCCTTAGGGCTTATTAGAATCCTATTTAGCTTAAGGGAGGATAATTCTGTTGAAAAAAAACCCTTAGAGAAAAAAACGTTACTGTGCCTTTAAATAATAAAACGTTAACACTTTTTTTCTGTCAGCAATGAAGATACTGAAAAAAACAAAGCATTTATAGTATAAGTCTTAACAATGACACCTCTACACCTCAGCAGCTCTGCTGAGGTGCCTACCTGCCCCACTGACCAACCGGAGCCCTGAGGAACCATCCGGAACTCAGCCACACTCAATTCTGCAACCTTCTGACTGATTCAATGAAAAAAAGAAAAAGAAAAAGCAAGTACTTCTGCTCCGGAGCTGAAGGACTGCACACTGAATCAGGAAATAGCGCGGGAGACGAAGCCCCGCCCCTCCTGAGCGTAGTACAAGTGAAATAAAATGAAGCCAAAATAAGTTAACCGTTTCCACCAAAAAATAACCACATCTGCACATTAAAAGTAAATTTTTTCTACTCTCCTCAGCCCTTGCCTGTACATCTAGCTGCCAAAATGTACTCTCTAAACTTAGAGAGTGTCTAGTGCCAGCATAATCACTGAAGAGCCCCAGTCAGATTATGCAACCTTGTAAAGAAAAGTGCTGACTTTTACTTCTGAGTCTGACCCCAGCAATAAAGAAAAGTTAGCACTTACCTTATATGCTGACCGACAGCAGGCCAACCCAGCTGGTGTAATAGGTCTTGTCCCTCTCAGAGCCATGTGGATACTGATTAGCCTGAGTTCACTGTTCCTTAGGCTGTCAGGATTAGGGCAGCCCAATAATATAGGAGGCGCAGTGAGAATTATGTCCCACCAGTTCCTATCGCTTTAAAGCCACCAAACGCCCTACTACAGAGACTGATCAGGTCTAGGCTACACCCTGGAGCAAAGCAGCACTCACTGGCACCACTTTGAAAACAAACTCTTGATTGAAGAATCTTTTCTAACACCTCACTTTGCCGTCTCCTATCACTAACACAGGCAAAGAGAATGACTGGGTTGGTAGGGAAGGGAGGAGCTATTTAACAGCTCTGCTGTGGGTGCTCTTTGCCTCCTCCTGCTGACCAGGAGGTGAATATCCCATAAGTAATGAAGATGATCCGTGGACTCGTCATGTCCTTAAGAGGAAATACAAGCAGTTTATCATCTGAATTTTAGGGGAACTATTAAATATATTATCCAGCTACTTGTGGGGTGGGCAAGGTTACCAGTCTCTCTTTCAGGCAGGGTCCATCTTTTTAAAATGGTGGGGTTGCCTAAACTTCTTTATCAATTGCAGATGCTCGCCCTTCTCCTTTCACAACAGGACATTAAATCCCTGCAGGCTGCTTTGGGACGCTTTATATGGAAGGGGGAAAAGCATAGAATAGGGAAATCCTTTCTTTTTATGCCACCAGACAGGGGAGGGCTTTGACTCCCAAATATTTTATGGTACAACTGGGCGATCCTGGCTAAATTGACACTGGACTGGTTGGTAGGGAATAATCACTTCACTATTCCTGTTCTCGAGGCATGCCTAACCAATCCAATAAATATCGCATTTCTCCCTCACGCTGACCTGACCTCACTGCCAACACACATACAAATTAATATACTCTATCGTGATCCGTTGAGGGCATGGGACAAGTTTTGTAGATTTTGGGGAATACAATGGTCCATGAGCAAATATTTGCCAATTCAGGGTAATCTACAGTTCCTTCCGGGTTACACTACAGAAACTTTTAGAATGTGGCGGCAGAAAGGGCTTACCACACTTAGACAACTAGTTAAACCCACTAACGCTGGACATTGTATCTTTTCAAGAGCTGCAACGTACGTTTGGTCTTCCTAGTAGTCACAGATTTGCTTACTTCCAATGCAGGCATTATATACATAAGTTGAAATCTGATGGTTTACTCTCGGTTAGTACAACCAATGTCGACAAGTTGTGCACCTTGGCTATGTCCAGGTCATATGCAATTGCCAACACATATAATCTACTACTCCAACACTGTGAGGGCCCCACTAGGCAACAGATAATATCTAAGTGGTCTGGTTTTGCTAGCTTAAAGGTAGACAAAGACCTTTTTTGAGGCTAGCTTGAGTAAGATACAGTCAATAACTATTTCTGCAAACTTGAGGGAATCACATCTGAAAATCCTACAGCAGGCTTATATAACTCCCAGTCTCCGCTCCATATGGGTACCCGGAGCTAGGAATATTTGTACAAAGTGTAGCTTTCCCTCACCAGACTGGATCCATCTGTTTTGGGACTGTCCCAAATTGTCTAGTTTTTGGAATAAAACTTCTTACTGGCTATCCAAACTGATTAAAAAAATCAGATACGCCTTTCCCCTCAGCATGTTATTTTTTTAATACCAACGGAAAGGAAACATAGTTTTGATACTTTTATTTTCACAGCTATTGTCTTGGCGAGGCAGCTGATCCTGTCTGGTTGAGCAAATAACAAAACTTCCCCCTTCCAATATTTTATAAAAAAAGGTTAATACCCAAATGTTGATAGAACAAGCAGATGTTAAGGGTGACCCCGAGAGAAGGATTAAAATATTTATGCATACGTGGGAGCCCTATTTGTTATATCTACCGGTCTCCGTTAGAGATAGAATTGTTTACCCTTTCAGAAACAGTCTCTATATCTTAAATGAAAACCTTAGGGGCAACTGATGTCTCTCCAGTCGTATTGACTAGCTGCTTTTTGACTGGGCTTGAGTCACTGGATAGTAAATCTCTCCTCCTTACATACATCCCCTGTTCCAGTCTTGGGTTCTGGTCTGTGGAGGGTGATCTGGAGGTACCCTGGGTACGTTATTATTTAAGTGTATTATTTAATTTATTTTCTTTTGTTTTAATTTTAATGTTGTTGTTGTTTGTATTGAAAATTTAAAAAAATTGGATTCAGACCACTCTTTGACGGGCTTGAAGACCTGTCTCCAGCTTTCCGGACTTTTCTTATCTTGCTTAAGAAAGACTTTACTGATTGAAAACATATTGCAAGGAACTTGCTTTACTTGGTCATATTTTTTACCACAATATATGTATTTATTTTCTTTTCTTTGTATGACCTGTCATGAGTGTAATGGATCCTGTTGCTATAAATAAAGTAATTTAAAAAAAAAATACAAGCAGTTAGTATGAGCAGCTACCATGAAGATAGTGCGCTCAAAGAGCATAATGATATATAAAAACCTTCAGAAGATCTGAAAAGGATTTTGGTGGAGCACATTAAAAATATATATTTTTTTAATAGAGCCTGCCCTTAAAGGGGGAAAGTCAAAATTAAACTTGCATGGTTCAGATACAGCATGTCATTTTAAGACACTTTAAAATTCACTTCTATTTTCAAATGTGCTTCGTTCTCTTAGTATCCATTGTTGAAAAATGAATACGCACATATCCTGAACTAGTGGGAGCTGCTGCTAATTGTCTCTTGTGACTGGCTAGTTAGATGTGTTCAGCTAGCTGCTAGTAGTGCAATGCTGTTACTTCAGCAAAGGATAACAATAGAATGAAGCAAATTTGACAATAGAAGTAAATTGGTAAGTTGTTTAAAATTGTATGTTCTATCTAAATCATAAAATAATTTTTTGGGGTTTCATGTCCCTTTAAGAGATTGCTTTATCCAAATTGGCCGTTATAAGTAGCATGCAATGCGATCACTACCCGGAAGGAACCTAAATCCCTCTCCTGATACAGGAGAACACACACACACACAATCTAATACAAGCAGGAATAAAAAGTATCCCACTCAGATAGCGGTAGCCTCTGATTGCCAGGGAAGCTGGAGGTGTCACTGCTGATATACTCCGCCAAATAAGGTGTAGGCTAAAGACAGTTTCCTAAGGCAGAAACAGACAAAGCGCTGTCAAAAAGTGTGGTACGCTGACGCAATGCGTAGAAAGCAAGCACATATGATTTACAGGCTCCTTACCCACCAAACACATAGAAGGGATCAAAGAGCTTAGGCGGCCCTTAACACCGCCGAAACCAGAATGTACCCACACTTCTCCAACCAATTATTAGGCAGTAATGATCCTCTTAGAGGAAAAACAAACTGAGAAAAAGCCTTCCCTGTGGATAGGGTAAACTTATACTCAAGAACAGGAGACCCTTATCTTTAGGGGCACGATCTACTGCACAAATCGCCCAGCCCAACAAAACCTGCTAGTGTCTGTTCTCTGACACAGCATGGCCATAACCAAGCCTAAGGCTGGAAAACAGGTTAACCCCATTGCTGCTGGAAAAAAGTTACAATGAGCGAAACAAAAGAGATCTTTATAAAAAATCATAGAAATATCTGTGTATATCCTTCACATGTTGTGATCTATCCCCTCTCATCCTTCATATAGAATCCTTTTACAAGGATTGTACTAAAAACATTGATAGTCAAAGCAGAGTATAATCCCTATCTGAAAGGGATTATGAAACTGCCGGCATACTTTCGGTAACATGTAAAGAAGACCTATCAGTCTTTTATTAACAAATTAAGCACAATCCCTTATAAAACACTGTGACCCTAGTAGATAAGCACATTTAACGTGCAGGGATAGGAAGCGTGAGGGTTATAATTAACACGCTTTATAAAGCCTGGGTCTTTACACTTACATTTGACCCTTCTAAGGCAAAAGGCGGCATTTCTCTGACACTGGCAGAAAAAGCAGTTAGCTGCTTCACCGCAACATACCTTAACTGAAAGATATTTAATAAATATACAGACCCATCATGAGGGTAGCAGGTCCCACTAGGTCCCTGATATCCCAGTCCTTCTCCATCCTGAGAAATAAATATGAAAGGACTTACCCTCCAGGGTCTTCAGCTGTGGAGCAGTCACAGCACATCCAGGTCTGTTAGCCTTATCCGACCGCTGACAGGGACTAGAAGATACAAGAAAAACAGAGTAACCAACCATGGTTTTCTATATAGGGGTAGCATAAATGTTGGAAGGTAAGCAAGGACTACCTCGCAGTCTTCCAACTGCTAAAAGCCACCATTACTCTTACTAAAGAGAATTACATGGACACAGCATAGCCCCAATCCTTGCTTGCAGGGAAAAGTACCAATTAAAGGATTAAAAACTTGATTTTCTCCAGACACCATGTTCACACACCCCCTACGATGTACACAGGCAAAGAATGACTGGGGATTGTGGGAAGTGGGAGGATACTTAAAAGCTTTGCTGGGGTGATTTGTGGACTCTCCATGCCATTGGAAAGTTAGTTTTCAATAGAGCGGCACCCATGACTAGAGGGAGGCGGAGAATAACCTCAATACTATGCTTATAAAGTATACTTAGTGTTTCATGTCCCTTTGAGGTAAAACGTTTAGTCTGGCTACAATGATTTTAGCAACAAACTATTTTTATCAGCCTTCCAGATTTTATATACTCTGCTAAAGAAAAAAAAGTTAATTGTTAAACCCGATGTAAAACCTTTCAGGTGCACTCAAGTAAATGTTCTCTAACTACATTTTCTAAGTAACTCCTGTCTTTTCCAGTAGATCATTCCCCAACCTAAAAAACAGGATTATTTTGTGATAACGACATAATATTTACTCCAGAAACTCCTTCTGGAGCTTGACTGAACCTAGAACTGCAATTTATCAAGATCAGATGATAAAAACATATAAGCTTGTCCCACTTCCTGATAACAGAATTTTCTAGAAGGTGGAAGTGATCAAATCCCATATTAAACCTCATGAATCTGAAATACAAATATTTAAAAGGTGACAAGTGTCTGTTTTTGATAATTAATTAATCTGTAAAACTACAGTAGTTGTTGGAAATGATTCTAGTTTATCTAAGAAAAAACTGAGGTTTGGAAAACAGTCTTGAAAAATCTCAGTCCACTACTAGTTTGTCACCAATACATTTTTGTGCTACTAGCTGAGCCAAATAATTCTCTACCACCTTGCATTGGTCAGAAGTGTATAGGAAAAATGGGATGTAATAAGACATTCTGTTGTGCGGTGTTTTTGAATTCCAGACAATATCCTCTTCAGAATTTCTAGGTCCAAAATCATCAGCTATACAGGTGGGCAGGCCTGAGCCAAGCAACCAGGGCTGCGAATAAAAAGCAGCCCTGGAAAATTTGGAGACCAGCCCTATTTTCTGTTGACTCAGTATAACACGCACACCCCACTTTTCACAAAGGTGATTACTGGGATACTCCTTTACCTAATATTTTTTATTCAGAATTATATTATAGTAGTTTGTATTAAAAGAAGTGCCAGACTGTTATATAGACAACCCAACGGCATCCATTAATCACCCCTTTAAATTGTAGTTTTTGCTGCCCATCTGCTGCAGCCCACCAGGAAATCTCCCGGTATCCTGGTAGGCCAATCCAGCGTTGCAAGCAATCGAAACTGGGTGAACTAAAAATGCAAAATACTTACTAGGCACTCTTATTTGATAATGATTTAATACAGTAAGGGCCTCGACTGCTTCAGTCTTTGATTCCCATTCAAGGAGACCAGACAGTGTTTTAGAAGAAGCTGCAGAAATAAAAGTTAAGCCTGATTAGAAATGATCATAACAAGCATTTGTCTTTTAATTAACTATAAAATAGAATATATACTAACGTTTTGCATCGAACACTTTGAATTTAATGAACCTGGATACACCATGGTCGTCACAAAGCTGAAGGAAAATAGAAGAAAAACAGATGGAAAGTTAAAGACACCAGGAGATTAGTCATTAAGCGATTGTAATATTTATCATTAATACAAATATGCATTATATATTTAAAGGGCCATAATAGTTAAAAGGACTATCGACCCTAAACTACACTACTGACCCTACACTACACTACTGTTTACTTAACCCCTGCAAAAGGATCAGCTTTGCTTTCTACTCGAGACCGGCAGTGCTCAGCGGGTCCCAAGCAGCACTTATGTGTGTTTGACCCCCTTGCAGATGTTGAGACACACAGTATTGTAGGGTTGGTAGTCTTAAACCTAAAGCATGACATTTTTCAACTATAATTGCCCTTTAACAATGTTGAAAGTCAGTTTTAAATGTGCCATTATACAGATTTCACACCTGTTTTCAAAAGTTTCAAACTATTTCTAAAATAATACTTTTGAATCAACAGCATATACCAGTGTGCACTGAACAAGTATGTACTCTGAATTTATAAATCCATAAATGGAACATTAAAGTCAGTTTTTTTTATTTATGCATCAGAAAAGAAATTATTCTCAGCATTAGAACATGCAAACCAAATGTTTGAAAACCATTTAAAATTGTCATTTTGTCAGCAAAAATATTCATTATTTTGCGGGCTTAGATAAAGCCCTTGAACAGCCTCTCTGGAGCAGCTTTTATCTCCCTTCCTTTGCTGCAGCCAATTAGGGACAAATATAAACAAGCTCAACACATATTAAACAATCTCTGTGCAGGATGTAGGAATGTTAAGGTAAAACCATTTTCAAAGATAAATTACAGGTATGTAAAATAAATAGTAAAAATGCACTGCATTTTTGTTTTTGTTTAATTTATGCATAATTAATTAACGGAGGAAGATATTTCGAATTTACTGTCATTTTAAACTCAAAAGGCTCCATGTATGAAGCAGCTAAAGCTGCTCCGGAGCCCTTGCGGGGCAGGTTTGTATATGCGAGCCTGCTTCCCGCAATGTAAGAAGCAGCGGTCATTAGACCGCTGCTTCTAACACCCTACGCCACCTCTGAGGTGGCAAGGGAAAATCACAGAGAGCTCTCTCGCTCTCTCTCTCGGTGACTGATAGCCCCTTCAGACGCGCAAATGAAGGAACGGGCATTACACACTGCAATGAGTATGTAATGATACATACGGGCCAGTGGTTCAATAGATCCGCTGCCCGTATGTAGCGAAGGCAGGAGGACAGCTTGGCAAGTTGAGAAGCTGTCCACCCACCTGTTGGTACATGGAGCCCAAAATGTAATCCTACATAAAATGTTTAATTGTACATAGTAAATACAGTAATTTCCTTTACCCGCTTTTTTTATGTAATTAAAAATGTGTTCCTTGTCCCACTCCTCTAGACACACTGAAGTGTAACTTGCAGATTTTAGATCACTGACCCTGATACATTCTGCACAGTGATTGCTTGATCAGTGCAGATACTTATTGATTTCTGCCTATAATTGAAAAGTACATTTTAATAATTTTATTTAAAAAAAAAAATCTGGATTTCTGTATTCCGGATTTTGGGGATTTGTACTTGTATATCTGAAGTGCAGAAGCAATTAAGTTCTTTTATCAAACATTATATAATATGAGATTAATTTCATGTCCCTTTAATGAATAAATGTGTTGAAGATTTAACCTTTACCTTCTGGAAGAGTTCTTCATCCACGCACAGGGGAACATTGTAGTAATGCAGAACACAAGATGGTGGCTGTATGATGTTTTTAGAGGCTTGTCCAACACTGGTAAATCTATTATTTTTGCTCATGGCAAAGTCCTTGTAGCTACTTGTACCATCTGCCAGCTCAAATATCTGGCTTGGAACTACTGAATGCTGCCTGGACACACTGTAATTACAAGAATAAGTCATTTAACTGAAGCATTAGAATAAATAAATATGATAATGTAGTAAATCATAGTGACAGCTTAATGGACATTGAGATTAGTGCACTCACATCGCTGATTTCCAAAACAAGCAAGCAAGTAACTAAAAAACTATCAAATTATTAGAGCCCCTATAATTATTTTCTGGAAAAGATGATTTTGCTAATAAATCATGAAAATAATAAGAAAAAAATTGTGATCTATATGAAAGAAAAATTAAACATTAAAATAGTTTTTGGATGAAAAAGAGACAGTAAAGTAAAAGCAATTTTAAACATTCCAATTTACTTCTTTTATCAAATTTGCTCTGTTCTCTTAGTATCCTTTGTTGAAGAGTAGGTTTAGGAGCAGCAATGCACTTCAATGAGCGAATACAAGTCCAATCCCATTAAGGAGTAATTTGTAACATACAAAGTTTATGTATAAACTCACCAACAATGTAAGGAATCACTACTCATGCAATGGTTGTACATTTATTAAAACTAAGGCAACATACACATTTGCCTTCTTAAAGGGACAGTGTGCTAAAATAAAAATTCTATCATGTATATGGAAGAGCAGCAGTAAAATGTTCAAATCGTTTTTGTTTTGAAAAAAAAAAAACTGCTTAGTAAAAGCAGTTTAAATTTAATGTGAAACCAACAGGAAGAACATAATGGTGTACAACTGGGGCTGATAGGGAAAACTCACAAAAAGCACAGAAACATTTATTTTCAAACAACAAAGCAATGTAATACAGTTTTAACAATTTAGACGGATCAGAAATTTTATTTGGAGTATCTTGTCGCTTTAATCATTTGTGTCATACAATCAACTAGTACTCCTCTTAATTTATGCAATAACCTGCTGCTTAACTAGCCACATGGCACATACTTTACCTAGGTGTTATAGAGACATTAATATACGCAGATATAAATGATAGGAAACATATTTCTTTACAAGGGTTCTATCTGAGGGCACGACCTGCTACACCAGAGCAGGAGGGCAGTGATGCAAGACATAAATAGTGAGCAATGAGTCAGACAAGAAGCACGATGACGGATTTGACAGGAAGTTGATATTGCAAAAAGTACTAGATGTTATCGTATTTTAACCCAACTCTCACCTGTGAACATATATTTAAAGAACAAAATTCAAAATGATTTGACCTCACTAAATTTCAGCTGTCTTATAACCAACTGATCACAATCATTTTTTCCCCCCACTTTGGGTGACCCTTATATGTTTGATATTCATTTGACACCTGCTTTATTTTTTATATGTCACTCACCAACAGCTCCCTTAAAAGGAACATCAATTTGCTGGGCACAACTATAGTAGATGGTTACTACCCACCAGGACTTGCAGCTCTGGTAAAGCTCTGCATTTTATACTGGGCGTCGCCATCTTGTAGCTTGCGTATTGTTGCATCCTGTGATTGGAGCAGTGCACGTTCACAGATCTGCTTTTTTGATAGCTCTACCTTGCACTTCAGTTTAGCTCACATAATAGAGAGCAGAACTGTTACATTTTTTGCACAATTTAAAAGTTTCATAACAAATGTAAACTCCAAGATGGCGGTGCCCAGTGTGAAGATGCAGAGCTTCACTAACTGATAATTATAAGGGGTTAACATAAGAGAATGACACAGGTACAGGAGGAAAAACAATAGCATAACGACTAGAAGCCTGCTACTGTAGTTGTACTCAACAGATTAATGTCCCTTTAACTAAATAATTATATAAAATTAATAATACTGAGAGCTAATAAGAAGAGACAATATTAAATAAAATATATGTTACACATTATTAAATGGACAAGGAAACCAAACAAACGGATATGAAACCCCAAAATGTTTCTTTTTGATATAGACAGAGCTTACCATTTTAAAAAAAGTTTCAAATTCACTTCTATTATCAAATTTGCTGTGTTCCCATGATATTCTGTGTTGAAGGGATACCTGGGTAGGCATCTGGAGCACTACATGGCAGGAAATAGTGCTGCCATTTAGTGCTCTTGCAAATGGATAGCAAAATTGCTGCCATATAAGGCTCCAGAACACGTGCACGCTCCTGAAATTACGTCCAGGGCTGCCACTAGAAATTTTGGGGCCACTGACTCCCACCCCCTAGCCAATCAAAAATACATCCTGCCTCTTGTCATGGTCCTCGGGTCTTCCACAAATCGCCAAAAAAAAATCAAAATTTGAATGATAGACAGTGCTGTCAGTGAGAGTCTCGGGACATGAATGCTGGTGGGCGGGGCTTTTGTGAGTGACATCATCGGATTCGGAACTACGGGGCTCGGTAAAAAAAAATAAAAAATAGTACATTACACTTGTTATGTCAGTGGGCACCTGACTGTAGTCACCCCTGTCACCCCCTGATGGCGGCCCTGATTACGTCCCTGCTATTCCACAAAAGATAAGAGAGCAAAGAAAAATGGACAACAGAATTAAAATTAGAAAGTTGTGTAAAATTGCATGCTCCGTCTAAATCATGAAAAAATAAATACATTTTGTGTTGTGTGTCTCTTCAGACAGAAGTAAACTGTGAATTTTTTGTCTTGAACTGTATGTTTTATGATTAGAACTGCTCTCTTCCACTTGATAACCACTGTTAAAACCCTCTCCATGAGGGCTTACTGAAGAAGGCTCAGGAGCATGCATGTGTTGAAAGAACTATATCTCAGCAGTGTGTGTACAGCTCTGCCCTTACTTACTACTAGTCGCTCACTATTTGGATGGTTCCAATTCAAAAACGACATATGCACTCTCTGTTTGTTTTCAAGTGCTTCTAGCTATACAGCTTAAAGGGATATTAAACCCAAACATTTTCTTTTGTGATTCAGACACAGCATTTACTTTTTAAAACATGTCCATTTTACTTCTATTATCACATTTGCAAGTGCTGCCATCTAGTGCTCAAGCAAATGGATAACATTATTTCAAGACTGCTGCCATATAAGGCTCCAGACATGTTCACGCTCCTGAGCTTACCTCCCTGCTTTTCAACAAAAGATACCAAGAGAATGAGGAACTATTTGACAAAAGAAGTAAATTAGAACGTTGGTTAAAATTGTATGCTCTGACTGAATCATGAAACAAAAAATTGGGGTTTCATGTCCCTTTAACATAGAGTTTCAGCCTACAGCGGCTGAGTCGTCTGCAGGTTACAAGATACTAAAAAGAACTGATAATAGTACTTTTTTTTTCTTTCATTCTGTCTTACACAATAATCTAAAAGTTGTAAGACCCCTGGATGCCCCAAACCCCTGATTGAGAATTAGTAGGCTAGACAGATAAAACAATCTGTGTAATAGGAGGGTGCTTTAACGGAGAATTTACTTGGTGTTTAGTTACAAACATTGATGTGTATTGCCCGGCCCCTCTTTACAGCTACACCATTTTTGGGGATAAGGGAAAAGTAAATACCCCATCAGGGGTGAATATCTGTACAATTGTGAGATAGAAGTTCATTGGTTGAAAGACAATGCACACATCTGTGTTGATGGATGGTGATATCCATAGCAATATCTTTTTCAATTCAATAATAAAAAAAAAACAAATACATTTTAAAATGTTCTCTTTCAGTTATAAAAAAATAAATTGATGTCCCTTTAAGAGACAAGAGCATCTATTATGTGATCAAGCTGGTTCTTAGAGCTGTTGTAAAGTAAGAATGAAATGAAAATAGTTTATTTCATTACCAAACATTGAGTCGCTTTCCAAAAATCTTCACGTTATTTAGATGTGTGACTGCTCTTTCAACTGCATATTCATCACCCATTTCCACAAGAGCTGTGCCTGGAATTGTCTTCATAAACTTTACCTGTGGTTATAAAAGGCAATATTAGCTCAAACGGATACATTCATCTTTATGAAGGTTGTGTGCATACAGATTTATCTATCTTTATTTGTAACAAGCTGTTAGTCTGGGAATAAAAAGACAAAGAGCAAACTAGCAGTTTAAAACAGAATATGGAATCCCTGTCCTAAAGAGCAAACAATCTAATTAAAAGACGTATAGACATGTAGGTGATCAGCTAAAGGGAGAGTAAACACCTATTAATTACATGACATTTCTGTTGTGTCTAAACATTATTAAAACAAATTAAAATCCTTTTTACTTGATTTGTTTTTCGATTGCCAAACTCCACCCACCATTTGCCATATTTGGAGAAGCCAATCTAGGCTTTAGTTTGCTGACAACAAGGTTATCTACAGTGATATTATTATAAAGTGCATTGTTTTGCAGTTGTTATCTAATAACCTATTCGGGACATATATGTAGCAGAGTTAGCCTTGAGAGGTCTGCAGGGTATATTTACAGCTCTGAGAATTGAAAACAATTTTCAGTGCTTTGCCATGAAAAGGGGGCAAAATATATAAAAGAAATATATTGGAAAGATGTTTCATGCTGCATAACTAAACATTTTACATTCAAATCTCAAGGTGTTTACTGTCACTTTAAGCATACCAGCTATGCCAGAAAGCTTTTTTTGGATAAAGAAGTTTAAGAGGAATTCTGGCCAATGGTCCACTCGTGTTTGGTAGAAGCAGCATAACGGAACGGGAGGGCACATAAGGGATGGGTTGGGGCAGAGGTTTGTGTGTTATGGATGAAGCTGGGGTAGGCCTTGCGCTCCTGCCCTCTTGTTTCACACATATATATATATATATATATATATATATATATATATATATATATATATATGTGTGTGTTTACATATACGCCCACTATCGTCACATGTAGTACACATGGGGCGTGTTCTCCACTGACAATACGATCATCTCACTCCGAGGCTGTAAGGTTAATGCAGCGTTTTTGGTGAGTTGTTGATTATGGTGGTATCTGTCCCTACGACGTTTTTAGATGTATGACTACATTCTAATAAAACCCTCTAAACATTGCAGTAATACAATAGTCACTATACTAATAATAAAGTATTTTCACTGCTTGTAAGTAACAAGCTTAACGTACCTTCATTACCGCTACGCATAGTTTCAGTTTAGTTTAATTTTCATACCGAACACACTGATGTATACACATCACTAGGTTTGAACGATACTCATATCTAATTATTATTGGTTTCCATAACAAACACACAACACACTAGTTGTCTTACTTAGCACTTGATTTTTAACAGATTATAGTGAATATATGTATGTATATAATATGAGACACTGATCACTGCTGTTTTGCTTTGTTCATGCTTTGTGTATGTTTTGAAATTGTTACTAGAAGTTACTATGGCAACAGCGTTTGGCACAATTTTTGAATCACTGGGGGAGGGATTAAGCCTTTATCTTCACTTGGTTTGATGTGATTGTTTGTCTGAGGAAGGGGAGTGTGTCCCAGAAACGTTACACAAATAAAACCCACATTGGAAATTAAAAGACCAGCGAGTGCCGCATCTTTGACTTTTACACTATTACCTGTTGGCACCCTGGCGGTTGATTGAAAGGTGAGAATGCACTCTACTCTGGAATATATATATATATCTCAATAAAACACAAGTACAATATAGAAAATAAATAGAGGGAAACTATGAATATACCTACTGCATATAAGGGAATGGCTAGGTTGAACAATCCTCTTGGCTAGTTTACCTTTTCTATGTTGCCATACAGACAGAATAGATTGAAAACTCTGGAGCAATTCATTTTTTCTGGATGTAGAACGCTAACCATGGCTACCGAGCCTACAGCAGGTCCTCCATGCATGTACGAGGAGGATGCTTGTGGCAAAGGATAAGAGACCAGTTCAGGGGTATCTCTAGATCCCATCCTATAGCGATTTGGTAATGGCAACAAAGGACCGTGGGAATCTAAAGTGAGAAGAAAAAAAAAGTATTGGTCATTACAATATAAAAAATAAAAATAAATGAAGAAAATATACATATGATAAATAAACTTCTGATTTAATGGCATTGATAAAGCGATCAACAACCTCCTTTATGCTTGACAATGGTAAAAAAAAAAAAAAGGAGCATAAGAACCTATACATAAAAATGTATTGAATCTAAACAAATAGAAACTACAGTATCCCACAAAAGTGAGTACACCCCTCACATTTTTGTAAATATTTAATTATATCTTTTCATGTGACAACATTGAAGAAATTACACTTTGCTACAATGTAAAGTAGTGAGTGTACAGCCTGTATAACAGTGTAAATTTGCTGTCCCCTCAAAGTAACAACACACAGCCATTAATGTCTAAACTGTTGGCAACAAAAGTGAGTACACCCCTAAGTGAAATGTCCAAATTGGGCCCAAAGTGTCAATATTTTATTATTTTCCAGCACTGCCTTAACCCTCTTGGGCATGGAGTTCACCAGAGCTTCACAGGTTGCCACTGGAGTCCTCTTCCACTCCTCCATGATGACATCACGGAGCTGATGGATGTTAGAGACCTTGCACTCCCCCACCTTTCGATTGAGGATGCATCGCAGATGCGGAATAGGGTTTAGGTCTGGAGACATGCTTGGCCAGTCCATCACCTTTATCCTCAGCTTCTTTAGCAAGGCAGTTGTCATCTTAAAGGTGTGTTTAGGATCGTTATGTTGGAATAATGCCCTGCGGCCCAGTCTCAGGAGGGAGGGGATCATGCGCCGCTTCAGTATGTCACAGTACATGTTGGCGTTCATGGTTCCCTCAATGAACTGTAGCTCTCCAGTGCCGGTAGCACTCATGCAGGCCCAGACCATGACACTCCCACCACCATGCTTGACTGTAGGCAAGACACACTTGTCTTTGTACTCCTCACCTGGTTGCCACCACACACGCTTGACACCGTCTGAACCAAATACGTTTATCTTGGTCTCATCGGACTACAGGACATGGTTCCAGTAATCCATGTCCTTAGTCTGCTTGCCTTCAGCAAACTTTTTGCGGGCTTTCTTGTGCATCATCTTTAGAAGAGGCTTCTTTCTGGGACGACAGCCATGCAGACCAATTTGATGCAGTGTGCAGCGTATGGTCTGAGCACTTACAGGCTGACCCCCCACCCCTTCAACCTCTGCAGCAATGCTGCCAGTGTTCATACGTCTATTTCCCAAAGACAACCTCTGGATATCCCGCTGAGCACGTGCACTCAACTTCTTTGGTCGACCATGGCGAGACCTGTTCTGAGTGGAACCTGTTCTTTGAAACCGCTGTATGGTCTTGCCCATCGTGCTGCAGCTCAGTTTCAGGGTCTTGGCAATCTTCTTATAGCCTAGGCCATCTTTATGTAGATAGCGCTGCGGAATCTGTTGGCACTCTACAAATAACTGATAATAATAATAATGTAGAGCAACAATTCTTTTTTTCAGATCCTCAGAGAGTTCTTTGCCATGATGTGCCATTTTGAACTTCCAGTGACCAGTTTGAGAGAGTGTGAGAGCAATAACACCAAATTTAACACACCTGCTCCCCATTCACACCCGAGACCTTGTAACACTAACGAGTCACATGACACAGGGGAGGGAAAATGGCTAATTGGGCCCAATTTGGACATTTCCACTTAGGGGTGTACTCACTTTTGTTGCCAATAGTTTAGATATTAATGGCTGTGTGTTGAGTTATTTCGAGGGGACAGCAAATTTACACTGTTATACAGGCTGTACACTCACTACTTTACAGTGTAGTAAAGTGTAATTTCTTCAGTGTTGTTGTCACATGAAAAGATATAATAAAATATTTACAAAAATGTGAGGGGTGTACTCACTTTTGTGGGATACTGTATATGCATTGCTGTTTGCCTTGATTATAATTTTTTAGATTATGTATAGATACGGACTAGAGTTTAACATATTTTTTTAATGTTAAAGGGACACTCAAATCAAAATAAACTTTTATGATTCATATGGAGCATGCAGTTTTAAGAAGATGAGAGTGATGGAGCTCTGAGACGCCAATTTTGAAAAGAGCAAACACATGAGGATTTGCTTTATGGCATCTTGCAGACATCGGACACAACTTTGGACAGATCGTTGTTACACCGGAGAGGTGCGAAGCAACTATTGAGCTAGTGGTATGGATATCTTGCCCCTGCTACGGAATACAGTAACCTAATTGAAAGCAAAGCCACTGCCGCTCTACTTACACACAGAGGAGGACGACAAGCTTAGTTCCCAACGAACGGCTAACACAGTGACTGCCCTATTAATTTATATCTTGGGTTCTACGTCTGTACTATAAGCAGTCTTGAACAGTTTTGCTTTTTTTAATTGGGATATGTACATTCCCTCACTGTATGTCTATGCAGAGAAGAAATACTGAGACACTTAGATCCCCAGGTACTATACTTCCCAGGTATAGCTCCCTTGGATTTTAAAAGGGGGTCCTAGGGTAAGTAGGGGTGTAGTGTTCTCGGTTCGATTTCCCAATCACTTTTGACTGTTTAAATCATTAGATGCCTGTGTATCCTTTATTTCCACGCCTGAATTGTGACTTTCATCTTATATCCCTGACCATATCTGTCCTAGATATACCCCTTTGGAGTACTCTGGGGGGTCTAGGTGTACAGAAGGGGTTAGCGGTTCACTATGTTAGCTTTGTTCACTCTTACCACTTTGTGTTTATAATCTCTGTGACCGGTCACTTAATTGGAGGAGATTACGTGTGGTATTTATTCCAAACATTTTTTTGATGTAATTATTTTGCATTGAAGTGTTTATGGTTATTCAGTGAGCCCGATGCCATTCTTGAGTTATATGTATCTAATCTGATCCCTATATAAAATTATATTTCAGAAGAGTGCTGTATTCCCTGTCTTATTTTGACACATATACTTATGTGTTTAACTCTCTCTTTGTATGGTGGTTCATACGTTTGTAAAGGGTATGCACCGAATTTTCATGTAGATTTTTATCTTTGCAGATTTATCTGCGTAGAGGTGTAAGCGACAGATTAGTATAACCACTAAATAGATGGTCTGCCTGGTTCCTTCTCCACCCTATATGTTAGCAGTTTTAAGACCCTTTCAAATTGACTTCCATTATCACATTTTGCAGTCTTTTTATAATCACATTTTCGGGGGAACAAGATCCTACTGAGCATGTGCACAAGCTCACAGGGTATACGTATACTAGTCTGTGATTGGCTGATGTCTGTCACATGATACAGGGGGCCGGATACTTGTGTGTGGGGGGGGGAATCTACTGCTTTTTTGAAATTCAGAGTAGGTGCTAAATCATTGTCTTTTTATGATGCACTTGTTAATTATGCAATTCTACTGTATTGAGTGGTCCTTTAAGATCTATATTGTTTTTTTAAACTACAAAACCTAAATGATAGAGCCAGCACTGTTTTTTATTTTACTAAAATATTTATTCTTCAGTATTTTTGTAATCGTTGAGTTTAGTTGGAAGCTAACGTATTGTGGCAGTTAAGGAACCATGTAAAAAGAGACCTTCATGTGGTTTATAGCCCTATAACCATGTTGCAAACTGCTGTAAATAACTCATTATTTTGTGAATTGTATTTTATATTTTTATGCAATTTACCATACTGTTTGTCTGGGTTTAAAGGGACAGTAAAGTTAAAATTACATTTTTACGATTGGGGTAGAGTATGCAATTTTAAACCACTTTCCAATTTAACATCTAAGCACAGCTGTCAGCTGAGAGTACAATACACTTCTGTGTTTTGTATGTATATAGAAGAGATTACATATAGGTTGTGACAATCTTTTGTGTTCTCAGTGTGTGTGACTGTAGGTTAGAAAAGTGATTGACACGGTTTGATGTAAAGTCAAAATTAAATTTTCATGATTAGGGTAGAGTATGCAATTTTAAACAACTTCCCAGTTTCTATTATCAAATTTTCTTCATTCTTTTGGTATCCTTTGTTGAAGAGTATATGTAGGTAGGCTCAGGAGCAGCAGCATTCGGAGTTAGCTGGTGATTGGAGGTTGCACCTATGTGCCTCTTGTCATTGGCTCACCATATATGTTCAGCTAGCTCCTAGTAGTGTTGAGTACTGCTGCTCCTAAGCCTACACTTAAACCAAGAGACCAAAGTAAATTTGATAAAAGATGTAAATTAAAAAGTTGTTTAAAACTTCTTGCTCTATCTGAATCATAGTTTTGAATGTACTATCCCTTTAACTTTATCACAGAATGCAAGCAGAGCTGTCAGCTTGAGAGTACAATACACTTCTGTATTTTGTATGTATACAGAAGAGATGACATCTGGATGTGACAACCTTTTGTATTCTCAGTGTGTGTGACTGTAGGTTAGAAACCCAGGTAAGAGAAGTGATTGACATGGTTTGATGGCCAATCACCATCAGGCCAAAAGCTGTGGCTACCTCTTCATTTTATGGTTTTGGCCTAGCTGTATACATTTAAAGAGACATGAAACCCAACATTTTTATTTCATGATTCAGATAGAGAATACAATTTTAAACAACTTTCTAATTTACTTGTATTATCTAATTTGTTTAATTCTCTTGGTATTATTTGTTGAAGGAGCAGCAATGCACTTTTGTTTTCTAACTGAACCCATTGGTGAGCCAATCACAATCAATATAAATATGCAGCCACCAATCAACAGCTAAAACCTAGGTCCTCTGTTGCTTCTGAGCTTGCCTAGAAAAACCTTTCAGCAAAGTAGAGAAGCAAATTAATTTATAGAAGTATATTAGAAAGTTGTTTAAAATTGTATTCTCTATCTGAATCATGAATGAAACATGTTGGGTTTCATGTCCCTTTAAGTGAGTACTGGCCACTGTGTGCGAGTATGGTATATATGTATGTAGATATAATTTGGCTGATCCACTTCCAAAGCCTACATTATAATGAAAAGATTAATTTTCTGCTGAGATTTATGTTCTGCTTTCTGTTTGTCTAAGCGATATACAGGTGTCATTCCTTAATGATAAACCTCTGTTACATCTCAAAGCAATGCACAAACTGCTCCATTTCTAAATAAATGGATCATTTTAAAAACATGGCAGATGGAAGTTCCAGAATGATTCTATAACTTATGAAGTTTCTGCTAGATGGAGACAAACAAACCTTATTAGTCTCTTGTTAATGTTTAAAAAGTGGATCTTGCAGAAGATAATCCTAAAATTGTTGGCATTGGTCAACCACATTAACTTCCTTTATGTCAAAACAGACTTCTTCAAAGAATGGGGGAACGTGTTGCTTTTGTTTTAAATAAACATAATAGTTTAATTTCATACTTGCTTGTGGTTTGGTTTGGTGATTGGACTATGCAGTATATTGTCCATCCTGGAGAACCAGTTACTGCTTATACAAGGTCATCAATCAGCTGGGCAGCTATGACATTCCAGTCTGCATTTAAAAAAAACCTGGAGGTGCATTTCGCATGTGACTGCTATTTATTCTTTTTATTTATTATTCACTATTGTCCTTGGCCATGTGGTGTTTTTGTGTCATTTAATCATAGAGGCATTACTCCTCGGTTAAACCTTTTATCTACATTTGTATATATATGTATTGGAGAGGAATACTGAATCCTGTATTACAGTTGGAAAATTTTGCTGGGCGACTGTAAAGTGCCTGTTTGTGGACAGCAGTTTTTAAGTGTCACTTTCACCTTTTTTATCTGTGTTTCAGGTATTTCTGTTACTGAATCGTTTGCAGAAGAAATGAAAGTGTATATGAGAACATATTCCACACAAAATATTTAAATAAAGAAAATAGAACAACATTGCAATATACATTATTGTTATATATTTAGCCTGCTTTGGATGTACAAAACCAAAACAAATATGCTTGCTTCACAAACTCCAGAGAGCTCATTCACGTGTCACTAATGGGCTCAAGTAAGAGAGACCATGAATCCCACCTGGTCTTTCAAAGAGTGTATCCCTGAACTGTTGATTTTTGAAACTGTGTGTTAAATGCTTTTATATACAGATCTTTTGCAATGTTTTTATTTGCTGAAGCTATGCATGCACATATAAAAAGCTTTAATATCCCTTCCCTTTGGTTGTTAACCCATGGTTCACACAAGATTATTTATAATTATATGTATTATAACCCCATGGATTAAGTGAAATATGTCACATAGCTGAAAGCCACATCCTCTTATTAGTTTTACATGTAGCCTTGAATTGTTCCCTGGAGATAATGTGATGCAAGTGGCTTAAAACCTACTCAACCATGTAGACCACTGTTTCAATATGACAGGTTTGTGAGAGAAAAAAAATAGAAATCTCACCAAGTGCTTTGCTGGCCTTTAATAGGAAAGTTAAAAATATTTTATATGGATAAACCTGGCTGTTTATATTTGCGCTCTACTAAGTAATACCAGTGTACACAAATGTGCGCTGGTATAACAAGTTAACCGTAATGCGAACGCGACTTCGCATTACATGGAAGCATGGAACGCTATGTAAAGGCACTTTTCAGTGCTGTTTTTTTTTTTTGTAACACCCACACCCACCAACTTTAACCCCTCATAACTGCTTATTGCAGTTTTTTGGGGGGTTTGAGCATTAAGTCAGATGCTTAAAAACTCTCCCACCTTACTGGAAACTAGTCTGACATATAGCCAAACAAGGAAAAGAAGAAAGGTAGTAAAGGACAAGAGCAAAAAAAGGAGCATGAAAGAAAAAAAAAAAAAAAGGGTGGTGCATACTTGAAACTGCCGCCAGAAAACATTAAAAAAAATCTATGAAACAATGGCCGAAGTCTTGTGGACTCTCACCAACATGAAAGGGGTGAGAGTCCACACGCCATTACTTTTGGGAAACTAATACTCAAGCTGTGGAGTCCCCAATTAATAAGAGCAGTACAAAATGATTACATTTCAATTAATATATATATATATATATATATATATTCCACAAGACAAATGCACTTACAGGTCTTCAGTTAAAGTATATTCATAAATTTAATGAAACATTTGAGGAAAACCTCCCCTTCATCAGCATAACAACATTGTGACAAACCCACACTTAAATAGAAAAAGTGTAATACATCGTCATTATGTGCTGTATTACACTTTTTCTATTTAAGTGTGAGTTTGTTACAATGTTGTTATGCTGATGAAGGGGAAGTTTTCCTTGAAAACGTTTAATTAAATTTATGAATACACTTTAACTGAAGACCTGTGAGTGCATTTGTCTCGTGGAGTATTAATTACATTGATGCACCCAGGCAGATGACCTTTGGAGGGTAACACTGTAGCTTGGATTTTGGAGATTATAAATATATATATATATATATATATATATATATATATATATGTATATGCTACATGAAAACAACAATGCTACATGAAACAACAATGGCTTAAAACCAAGCAAAAGGGCTGTTACAGATGTTCGGGTTGCACAACCTGCAGTGAGATAATCCCATGTAAAGTCTTCAGAAATCCACATACGAGTCAGAAATACACAATCAGACATTTTATCTCATGTACAACCAGTCATGTAGTATATCTACTCAGCTGTTGCTGTGGTCAATTTTATGTGGGGAAAACGACTGACAATGCACGACTTAGGATGGCCAACCACCATTCAGCCATGCGGAGTGCCTTGGTGTCGGATCAACCCGTGGCGAGACACTTTTTAGTGGCCAAACATAAAGTGACGGATCTGAGATTCATCTTGATCGACCATGTTCCACCTCTCAGACGGGGAGGGGATCGAGATAGAACCCTACTCCAGATGGAATCAAGATGGATACATAGACTTGGTACCCTGTATCCTAAATGCTTGAATATGTCTAATGATTGGCAGTGATTCCTCTAATACTACTGTGGATGGGTAAGTGACCATGATATCCCTATTTGGGATGGTTCATCTGGTGTGAGTAACATGTTATAGTGGGACACACACTGGATAGAGCCAATCCAGCTAGCTATTATAGGTTAACTAACCAGTTGGTTTCACATGTCATAATGGGATACACATAGGCAAGTGGGAGGGAATCTTTTGGGATTCCTGCCCAGCCGGCGCGGACCTGGTCCTATACGTCAGTTACATCGACGATATTTTTATAATCTGGAGAGGAACATCTGATGACCTTCTTCATACAATCAATTTAATGAACATGAATACCATGAACTTAAATTTCACCTACGAACATAGCAATTGTAAGATCGACTTTTTAGATTTGAGAATAGAAATTAAAAATGGGCAAATTGAGACATCAACCTTTTTTAAAGAAGTAGACTCAAACAATTATATACACAACTTGAGTTGCCACCACAAAATATGGAAATCCAATATTCCAAAAGGCCAACAACTTCGCATAAGGAAGAACTGTTTGAATACCACCAAATGAGAGGAACAAGCTGAAGTGCTGAAACAACGTTTCATGGATAGGGGCTATGAAGAAAATCTGCTGAACAAGAAGATTGATGAAGTCAGGAGGGTGGATCGTAAAGATCTGATGAAATATAAAATTAAACCCAATAGAGAAGTTTCAGATGATATCATCAATGTCCCCATGATTAGTGAATATTGCGAAAACAGGCAAGTCATGGAAAGAATAAATTAAACGACACTGGGCACTACTCAAAGAGGATGATGTCATTGGAGAAACACTAACCAGTCACCCACAATTCATATACAGGAAAACAAAAAATTTGAAGAATATGATAGCCCCAAGTGTACCGGGCCAAAAAGGAAAAACTATGAAGGATATATCTGGCAATGACAGAGGTTTTTTCCCGTGCACAAGTTGCAAATCCTGCATGAATGGTTTAAAGACTAATCACTTCTTTTCAAATTTAAATAAAGAGAAACATAACATCCACAGTCTAATCAGGTGTGGAGACAAAGGCGTTATTTATCTAATCCAATGCCCTTGTGGGTTACAATATGTGGGGCAAACCTCCAGAATGCTGAGAGACAGAATGAGGGAACACATATTGTGTATAGAAAAGAAAAACGTGGACACTGCACTTTACAGGCACTTTACACAAAAACATGGTGGGAATATCAAAGATTTTAGATATTTTGGGATTGAAAAAATCCAAAAAATTGGAGAGGTCGGAACTATGAGCAAAAGCTATTATACTCTGAATCTAAATGGATTTTTAAGCTAGATAGCCTGTACCCCAAAGGGCTCAATAATAAAGAGGATTTGTCACACCTTTTAAAACTTAAGAGATGATTACAAATATATAAGAATATTTTTTACAGCTTTTATATATTTTTATAGCTTTTATACAACTGATACTTCTAGACAAATCACCCTTTACATATATAGATATTATTGAGCTATGGGTTGGAGACATATTCCTTAGGGACCTCAGGGGCATAATGTCACCACAACTATTTTCTCAAGACTTTAGAACATTGCTTATATTTATTAATAGTCGCCTAGGTGAGTTGTCCCTGTAGGCTTATAACCCTCAGTGAACTAATACCACTTTACGACTAGGTATTCTCCCATCCCGAGAGGGACCATATGGGATTTGTAATAGACACCTAATTAACTTTAGAGTCATCTTCATAATGAGTACCAAGGTTAAGGACTATAAGCCATTAGAAATTCTATTCATATAAGAATTTTCCCTTCTCTCTCATTTAGATGTAACATGTCCCCAATCAGTATAAATATATATATATATATAAATAAAAATATATATAAATATATAAATATATACAAACTATGGATCCATTATTAACTTTGAACCTACTATCATTTTTGGATCCCCACCATGCCTGTTTATTTTGACACTATGTTAGATGTTGTATTAGTGTTTTTACACACATGGGCTAGATCTTTTTATATACGGAAAAACTCACCTATTTTCCACCTGATTTTATTTGTATAATGTATATGAAATGTGGATTTTATACTAACTATTATATTAACTAGTATTTTATCGATATTCCCTTGCAATTTACTGTGTATTTGTATCTATTTTTTATCAGTTTGTCCATATGTAGGACGCAATCTATTTAGGGACTCACAAGTGCAGATCCCGATTTGGTAGGAGTAGTTTGCAGTATGGCCCATATGGTTCTGTTAGAAGCCTATATTATGATGATATATTCACTCAGACCACACCATTAATTATCTTTTGTAAAACGACAAACACAGTTCCATTTTAAACATTAAGATAAGACAGTTTTTAAACATGTTTTTATATAAAATGCGATGCCATTTCCTCCTTTTTTACTTTTATAGTTATTAATATATTTTACTTTTATAGTTATTAATATATTTCTTAACATTCAGCAGTTTTCCAACAGGAAGTAAATATTTTTGGTAACACATCTTTATTAGAAGTAGATTTTTATTATAAATACAATGTTTAGTAGCGCATTTTTTAGCAATTATTAAGCAGATTATCATATCAACAGAACTCCAAGGTCAACGGATCTTTTTATTATGAATAGAATTTTTACCACATACATTGTTGATAAAGAACTGTGTAAGCACATGAAAGCTCCTACGGTGATTTGTAAATATTCCAAATGTCAGAGAGCATCTTTTTCACTCAGTCATCTTTTTACTAAGTTATCTTTTTCACTAAGTCGCCATTTAGTCTACTTAACCCAGTAGCGATCACCAATCAGCTGTATATTGAGTCTCCTCGAGCGGCATTGTAAACATCCGGTTGAACCGAAACCGGAAAGGGAAATACGTCACTAACCCGAAACCGGAAGTGACATTGGCTAATACCTAACGCTACGACTGCTCGCATAAGCCTATATTTGTGCTTTTTAATAGCATCGAACAGACCCCCTATGTGGTAAAAATACAGCAGATATAGGAGGCGAAAGGCACCAGTTTAGTTATTTGAAAGTTGGCACTTTTATTTAGGAATGTAAGTCTAAAAGACATCTCCAAAATTGCCCTTACATCGGTCAGGTTGCCCATACCCACAAAGCATTGGAACAGGGACGGCCCACAATTTGAAAGTTTTTTGGCGCCCAAACACATGAATTAGCACCCATATAAAGGGACCACTATCTCATCACTTTATCAGTCTTGATAAAGGCCTTTCCCAGGCCGAAACGCATCGACATAAAGGGTGATATATTGTTTTAATACTTTAAATCAGTATTATCATTGTTCTTAGGACTGCTTTCTATTTTTCCACAGGTTTTACCACATCTTTTTGCATTTATTTTTAAATTTGTTTTGAAATATTTTTCACCACACTGAGGATATATTAACTATTGGATTTGCTTCACAACCAACTATTGTGTTTTGGGCTTCATATTTTATATTTGTATTTGGATAAACATTTTCACGCTTTTAACTTTGGTCTTTTTTTCTCACATTTTTTCACATTTTTTGGGACACAGTTCATTTTTTCGTTTTTGTTTGGATATTCTACTTTTTATCTTTATTTAACAGACACAAGGACTTATTATGTATTGATTACTATTTACTTATTGGTGGACGTGTATGTAGCAAGGTTTAAATGACCAACTATTATCATCACTGAAAACATATATGGGTTTGGTCCAGGGCACATTATGTCAATAAGACTCAGAAGTACAGCAACACAGATATAGGCTTTATACACATACATGCATGGAACACATGGATAATACGGTTATTCTCATTCAGAGTATGTCACAATATTTGTCTTGTTCTAAATTAATCACATGACAGTGGCCCTAATATTCAGTACCTCATATTATATGATATCCCCCTAATGCAAATCCTTGCATAACATACTAAACCAGGGGTTAAATTATGGTCTCACACAGACTGTGTGACTCATCAGATATTTACTTAAACCTTTTTAAATTGTTTTAACCTCCCCTGACTATTCATAAGATATTGCCTTTGCAGCTTGATAATGGGTTCCAATTACCCCTGAGCAGTTATGGTATAAACTTGAGACATTCGTATTATCTTTCAACAAATGACAGCCTTACTACAGGATGGGTTCTAGTGCTGCGCGCAAGCACACATGTCTTTACAGTGACGTCACCCCTGTATGCAAATTAGCCATGCGGTCTGATGAGGAACACCACGGACGTCGGAGGTCAATTCTCCGCGCCTGTTTTTCAATACTATTTGGATGGTTGCCTGGCCACAGTCCAAACACACACATATTAGACTTCACATCCTGGCTTAACAGTGAGTACTATTGACTCAAGTCACAGTGGGGGAACATAGCACATAATGATCGTAACATAGACATGCTGACAAGCCATTTTTAACTCCCATATCTTACAAACAGAGGTTTTTTATTGGGATCCTTTAACGGGGATTAAACCGTGATATGTGTATTATTTACAACTGGTGACCATTACATTGGATAATATAACTAATATCTGTGAACTGGGTGTTCAGGTATAATCGATATTAAGGCTGATATGTGAATGTGATAAGGTACATGTAGATATCTGTATAGTTTAATAGGTGGTGATAGATTTATTTCTTTTGCACTAAGGTTTGATTTTATTTGTTCTGTTTTTATGCGCTGATGAACTGACACTAGATGTTACAACTGTTAAACAATAGTGGATACTATGTTACATATGTATCTGTATACTCTAGGTGATGTGCTTAGATAGACTTTATATATTAGCAGTATGTTAATATGGATTGCTATGGGGGCTGTTGCCATGACAACCCCGGTTTTGGCGCAATTTGCACTAATTGTTTGATGTGTGGGGCTTAATGTGTTTATATTGCACTGTGTTCACTTGTATGTTTGTTCTGGTCTGAGGAAGGGGTCTAAGGACTCCGAAACGTTACCACAATTAAAAAAGTTTTTTTTAATCTAAAATCCAGTGAGTGCAGACCTTTGTTGGAATTGACATATATATATATATATATATATATATATATATATATATATATATATATATATATAAATAAACAGGAAAGAGGATCTGAGTGAAGAGTTCAAAAAGAACAGATCACTCAGGGACTGCGCTTGGGATTAGCCTTAAAACGAAATGTGGTGCTGGATTGTAATCCAGAAGAACAAATCATAGGCTACAAATGTCTGTATTCACAGGCAAATGTAAAATAATGTAGCTATAAAAAAAAACAATAATTGGAAAAAATCCAAATATAATTTACAGAAAAAATAAAAATCTGAAAAATATTCTTGCCCCTTCCAAATTAAAAAACCATTTGAAATCGAAGAATAATCAAATAGCAAATTCCAACTGGCTTACAGGGGGGTCAAAGTTTTTTTTTAGATGTCAGAGCTAATTGTCTGGGATGTTCCCATGCCTACAATGGAAATAAGCCAACTAAAGTTGTTAAATCCAACCAGAACCCTAAAAAAATCTGTACCATTAATACACTCACCAATTGTAAGACCACTTATGTGGTATACCTTTTGGAATGCGGCTGTGGCCTTCAATACATAGGACGCACAAAGAGGCCCTATAAGAAACGCCTATTTGAACACATTGACAACATTGAAAAAGGATTTGAGGGCCACAGCCTTTCAAAACACTACAAGAAAAAACATGACAAAAATCCATTGTGCCTAAAAGGAACAATCTTAGAACATGTAACAACCAATGAAAGGGGTGGAGATAGGTTTCTGACCCTCAGAAAAAGAGAAACCTACTGGATTCATTTCCTAGATACACTATACCCTCAAGGTTTAAACAAAGATATTGATCTGTCAGCCTCTTTAGTTTAGTTTAATTTATATAGGTGAAACACAGGTTTTAATATGGTGCTACTCTTGTTTTTACAATATTAGATATATTAAAGAAAGGATAAGAAAAGAAAAGAATGATGGATATGATTGGCTTTTATTTCTTCCTCTTTTATATCTCTTCCATTATTAACAACACTATTATTATTATTATTATCTCGACCCTGATATTTTTAAATACATTTCTTCCCCCATTCTCTAATGCTGCAAAACATCTTTTAAATAAATTATTTTGAAGAAAAATAGTTTTAATTAATCTTTTAAAAAAATATATATAAAATACTATAATCTTAAATTATAATATCAAATGACAAGCCTTAAACAGGGATATATGATATCGATATAAAGTAAGTAAATACAAAATATATTTCTCCCCCTTTCACCAAGAATTACAATATTAGTAATTATTATTTTTTCTATTATCTATTATATAATATCTATCTTTATTATCTTCCACTATTCTTCTTACTATTGTTTGCTATAATCGAAATAGTGAGGGTTCTTATATTCTAATATAAATATCCTGATAGAGGTTTATAGCGTTAGAATTACTGCTATAGGAATGTCTTTCCCCCTCCAAAATATTTGGAGTACCCACAAAAACACCTCTTATACCGCTCAATTTTATTTCATTTTAAACCCTTTCATCTTAAACACATAGGAAACATAATTTAATTCTGTTTTTAACTTACTTAGGTACTATTTGCTTAATCCGCAACTAGAATAAAATATGTCCAGCAGATTTACTCCTGCATTGTAAGTTAATTCCCGTGACATTATTTGTATTTTATATACTTTGTGTCTGCTTGTCTCAGCCTTTCTATATCCAAAACAGGAGCTACACGTGTTTTGTGATATTGTGATAATATGTGTAAGGTGGAAATACTGCCATTGAACTACTGCAACGTATACACACCCCCACATCAAGCCAATCAGCAACTACCAGGACCATACGCCCACTTTTTTATCCCTTTTAAATCACGCACAGAACCGGCGCTTTCCCCTATTGTGCCTCTGACGAAGAAGTACTCCTGTAGTGAGATATACTTTGAAACGCGTAAGGCGACGCAACACGGGCTACCCGGTCCTGGTAGTTTTTTTTTAACTCTTTATCAACTTATAGAAGCTTGTTTCTTCGTAATTGCAAAGATTGTTCTTAACGTCTGTTTCATACCTCATCTGTTGAGGTTTTGTCCTGTAAGCATAAACACAAAGGACCTGCATATGTGTGTATGTCTAACTAAATAAAAAAGCTGTATTACACTATCAGTGTTCCCTTTGTATTTCATGCATATCTGATACCGGAGCCCTATACAGATCCTATTCACCAGTTCTGGGGAAAACGGAAGAAAAATCTGTAACCACTTCCACCTAGACCGTTTATACCGCCTGGATGAATAAACCTGTGGGCGTAATACTTACCTCATCAGATTGAGGTGAAATCTGGTGAGTACCTGACCTTACCAGTATCGGATAAAGAAACTTCTGCATTTAAGTCTGCATATTTGATTCGACAGACTGTAACGTTAAAGATACATTTAAACCCAAGTCTGCATTTCTTCAGTGATAGACTGTGTAACCTCTTGTGGATTTAAAACAGTGATATCCTCCTGGCGGACTACATATTTCCTATCCTGCCCATTTTTCAATATTGACTATAACATGATGTATTATTTTTACTTTGTTTGATTTGATATGAGTCTGTTATTTTAGTGTATATATTGATTTTTCTGTTTTATTTTTATCGATTTTTATAACCAATTTATATTTCCTATATGGTGTTATTAATTTTCATTTTATACATCCTCTCTATACGATCAATACGATCATTACATTTTGGAGATTAATTTTCATTTCCATTACCATTTATTATCAATGGTGCTTCTTTTTATATCAATACCTAATATTTAGTATTTAATATAATTTTATCTACCGATACCATTACATATTTGAATATCTCCAGTTACATTCAAACTTATATATTAACATCACCCCCTCATACTAATTTTGTCCAGAGGATCAAATGATTCTTGTGGAGTAGCGTCACCTAGTACGTCTCAGGTGATTATATAGAACTACTCAGATGCGCTGAAATCATAATATCTTTCTTTATATATATATATATATATATCAGCACATAACAAAAATCACCTGGTCATTAGCAAAGGCCGCTACAGAAGAAGCAAAAAACATCAAATTGCTAGCTGCCTTGCAAATTTAATCAACAGATGCCTCATTATTAAAAGCCCAGGAAGTAGCCAATTACCAGCACCGGCATCAGCAGTGCACTAAGGAAACTACATAGATGCATGCTCGTGCCAACCCAATGCTTGCTAACTGACCAGGTTTGGGAAAAAAACTAAAGCTTTTCGAAGATCTGAAACACAAAGAGCTATTAGAAAATAAATAATAAACTGGCAAGTGCAAACATTATAACACTCTTATATTAGGGTGTAAACTTCTATAAAGATACCTTAAGCCCAATTCCATATAAAAAAAGACGCCTGTCACAATAGTCCCTTGGCTATGATGTACAACCCAAAGTGTACCTAATAATAGCCTATAGGCTAAGTGAGTGTCTACAATAGCAAACCCCATACTTACCTAGCAGGCACCCACACTACTGAACTTAGCACTTGCAGGAAAATATTGCTTCCAGTAAACAGCCAATCCAGTGCTGTACACTTGACAGCAGAGGCTCTTTTTATATGGAGTATAACGAAGACCCCACAGGAGGGGGCTAGAGATCGGTTCCTGCAACACCTGTGGCTGACCTGTGACTAACACCCAAGAGGTGTAAATGTGCCACTACCACATACTCCAGAACCTTCCCTCTGTCAAACAGTAGCTCTCTATGTGGAAGCTGGGCATTAAATCGGTCTGAGGACCCCTCCCACTGAAAAACATCTGAAGCACCTTCTTTCTTCACCTTCTTCCTACCCAAGGCAAAAATAAGTTTCCAGTAAGGTGAGAGGGGTTTTTAAGGGCTCTTGGAATTTTGGTGATCTCTGCCTCCGCCTAATGGTCAGGAGTGTTTTTTCCCCAGGAGTAATGGCTCGTGGATCACCTTTATAAAATAAATTACCTTGATGTGGTCCTGGGCCTATCCACATTTGGCCAAATGCTGTAACTAACGCTTCCATTTTGCTTTTAATCTAGCTCTGTGCTTGCAAGAAAGTGCCAGACTTTCTGTGTGTTTTGTTAATATTTTTGTTGTGTAATTTTCCCTATGGCCTTTGCACCCGGGCATGTCTATGGTTTGCCTAATTCACTGAAAGATGTGCAGCTGTCTGTGAGTGCTAGGGCTGTGAGTTTTGGAGTGTCATGGTATGTTTACTAGGTTAGGTTTGCAGTCCATTTCCATGTTTTGTGTATGGAAATTCTAAAGGGCCTGTGTCATCCTCAGTTGTAATTCTGTTTGGTTGAAGACATGCATTATGTGGCTGTAAGTTAGGGACCCAGGGGGGAAGAGACCTTGGAGTGATCCTGACCAAATATACATATTTTTTCCTGTTGGCATTAACAGATCAGAACAGCAAAATAATTATATATTAGCAATATGACTATGGCTAGCCTTGTTCTCTGCAGACTAAAGCCCAGATTTGCTACTCCAAATAAGTGGTGGGCGGAGCTTGGCAATTGAAAACAAATGCAGCAAAGAAGAAGTTAATTTATATTTTATTTCTTAGCAAGACAGCAGAAATCTCTTATAATTACAAGGCATTTACTGTCCCTTTAAAAGCTCAAACATCATCAGCTCGCCTCATGACCCTGTTAAGAAACAGGAAAACCACAGATAACTGGAACTACACAAGGTATATAATGGTATTTACAAACATAATTTAGTCTTTAAATAAATTATACAAGCAAATATCACTTAGAGTATTTGTTAAAAAGATGATTTCCAATTCTATCAAATTTGTATAGGTTACGTATGCTATTTTATACACTAGAAATTCAATCTCTACCACAGCATCCAGGCCCTGTATCTCTCTCTCTCTCTCTCTCTCTCAAAGTCATGCCCATTCTTATTATCAGTTATTTAAAAAGTACCATTTACTAAATGCTACACAGTGGTACATTACATTCATTACAACACTTTAACAAACAAAAAGAGGGGTGCCCTGTCCTTGAGATATATATATATATATATATATATATATATATATATATATATATAGTACAATACTTATATATCCCCGCACTCTAAAGGTAACAATGTAACAGACTATAAAGAGTCAAAAATCATATTAAATATTAGCTACAACATAGAAAAATATATTAAATAAAATACGCAAAACTAGTTACGCGGCCCCTGGCCAGACGCTGGTTAGCCATACTCTATCGCAGCAGCAGCTACATGTTGGAGAATTGTATGTCTATCTTCTTTGCAGCGGTGCCTTACTTTGTGTTCTATAAGTGTTGATACATACATCGGATGTAAGGAATTGGAAACCTGCAGGACATTACATCTACACTTTGGGTAAGATCATTCCTCTTTTGTATTACAGCGGGGTCATATATTCCCAGCTATCCCGGCGGACATAGTCCTTGAGTGCCAGAGGATCTGCATAGATAAACAAGGGAGAGTCCTTCAGACGGTCCAGTGGATGTATTTGTCTGTAATATAATCCAGCAGATATAATCTTAAAGTTTCTGTTCTATCAGAACTTTGCATTGACTGACTGCATAGCTGTGTGATTCCTATTACTTGGCGATACCCTTTGCTGTTTTCTTGCATACTAACATACTAAGTGTGGCTTTGCAATTTGTTTGCTTGACAAACCATCAGGAAGGCTTTGCAGATCGTATGCTTGACATCACTATTTTGAGCTTGCGTGCAACCACGCCCTCTGCCTGCACACAGCCAAACACGCGCTAACAGGAGCTGTCAATCTCATTGAGATTGAAATTCTCCACCTAAGACGTGAACAAGAGGGTATGGAAGCAGCGGTCTAATGACCACTGCTTGATAAATCCTGACTGCAGGTTCCCTTGTGAAAACCTGCAGTCAAAGGTAGGAGAAAGGCTTGATAAACCGAGCCCAATATGGCAGCAGTTTACTGAGAAGTGGGCAACTACTTTCAGTGACAAATTACTGATGTCTGTTTTCTGCTCAGTGGTAGGACAACAAATAAAAAAAAATAGAAAACTTAGCAGGCCAAAAGTGATCACTGGGTTTATTTTTTTACCGTTGGGTCAAACGCATCCTAGATGACTTACCATAACCATCATATCTATATGAAGACGGGTGGTCCCCCAGAATAGCTTGTCTCGGACGGCCTTTACCTTGGTCTGAAACAAATTAAGATTATTATTAATATAACACAGATTCTGAAATCTTGAAAACACACTCAGTACTAAAGAATAATCTGTAACTCCATAGATAGCAGTAAAACATGTCAAATAAATTGCAGTTGATAACTAAAAAACTGAATATATTTGTATTTATGAAATAATTTAGTTGTCAGCTCTACTTTTTATACAAGGCAACATACTACATGATTACCAGGCACATTAAAGGGGCGGAGTCAACAGGATTTCTGCAGGTTTTAAAGAATATGATTAAAACATTTTTCATAAATAAACATTGGTTGAAAGATAAAATGTACTTGTCACCTAGTGGTATCTCAAATTATATTTTGCAGAACATCATTGAGGCCGACTAGCTTGAAAACTGTGTGTAAACAAATGCGATTAATTAATTTTCTCTCATGCCATATACAAACAATAACAATTTTGACCGCAGAAAGCTGTATTTGGCTATTCTCAACACTGAATTTATTATTTTTAAAGTGCAATACACATATTTGGATTTGAACAGATCTTTGTGTGTTGCACTTTGACACTAATAAATCTAGTGCCAAAAATAGATGAATGTTGCTGCCTGCTGCCATATGTTATTTGTTTTATAAACAAATGACAAATAACACATTTTCACCCATCCTAATGTGTATGATAGAAGCTTAATAACTGTATATAAAACTAGGGTGTCTCATTTTATTCTAAAGATAGAATCAGTTATGCTTCAGCCCACAACACAGATTTTGTTAGGACCAGTCAGTACAGAGACACCCTGCAAGCTGGTGATTGGCTAAGCAAAGAACGGCCATACTATACAATTAAGATCTCAATTGTTTTAAAAAAAACATAAGGGTGAATAATGCAGATATTTTTTTTTTTTTAATGTGTGCATGCTAACCACTGTTTTTGTGTTTGAGAGAGATACATAAATGGGTATTTAACATGAACAAAAATGTGATCTGCACACTATTACAATATTGCTGTATTTTTGTATTAAAGGGATATGGCAGCATACTATTACAAAACACTAGCGAAATGTGTGTAAAAGTAAAACCATACTACTGTCTATTAAAGGATATTCACACACCGTATAAATCACAAAGCAAAATGTACAATAGAACATACAAAGAAAATACTTTTCTTAACCAACAAGTTTGTGCCTGAACGTTTCAAAGTGTTTTATATACATTGGAGGCCCAAAGTATCTGGATGAAAGAAATAAAATGTTAATTGGGGGAGGGGTGGGGAAGGATCAATTAATTATAAATGTTCTCCATTTTAATAGTACCCCACAAATGTCTGATTTCTTGTGAATACAACACCCTAAGTCTCCTGGAGTATGTGTGAGATAAATTTAGATTTTTTGCCTACATGCCCAGCTGATGGGACAGTACACACATTTAAAAGCAGGGCAAACTCAAATTATGCTAGTACTTATGATAGTACCATATAAACTTATACTTTTTT